>NW_012114364.1:8447293-8448960 GCF_000951035.1 Colobus angolensis palliatus | reverse complement strand
AAATCTTTTTAATTATATATATTTTTTCTTGTATTGTTGTTTATCTCCTTCTGGTCAATTTTTAAAAGCTGGCTATATGCTAGAGATATTGCCCTCTGTCTTCTGTTTTTTTTTAATTCTCTATTTTTGTACATTAATATTTTATAGAATTTTTTAATTCATAAAAATGTTTTAAATTTTTACTCAGTTTTAAAAATTAGGCTGGTGAAACATTTATCTACATCTGTTGCATCCAATAGCAACATAAATTTAAATTTATAAAATTATATAAATTTAATTAATGCATTTATGTTAATTAAAATTAAATAAAATTAAAAATTTAGTTCTTCACTTTCACTGACCACTTTTAAGTGTCAGCCGACATCGGAGCTACAGTATTGGGAAGTAGAGATACAAAATATTTCTATTATCACATAAAGTTCTATTGGACAGTGCTGGTCTAAACTCTTTTAAAAAACCATTTAGATATTTCAACTTTTTCTATATATGCTTTGTTATATATTCATTAATTTTATATTTTATCTTTATTGATTCTTTCTTCCTGGTGTATTTGGTTTATTTTGTGTCATCTTTCTCACATGTTTTGTAAGCTAGGAACTACCTTCCTTCTTTGCTCCCTCCTTCTTTGCTTTCTTCTTTCTTTCCTTCCTTCTTTTCTTTTTTTCATTCTGTTATTTATTATTAAAGACATGTAAGGATATACTTTTTGTTTCAGTTTTGCTAATTCTTAAAAGTTTTGACAGGGCATGGTGGCTAACGCCAGAATCCCAGCACGTTGGGAGGCCGAGGCAGGCAGATCATTTGAGGTCAGTAGTTCGAGACCAGCCTGGCCAGCATAGTGAAACCCTGTCTCTACTAAAAATACAAAAATTAGTTGGATGTGGTGGCACACACCTGTAATCATGCTGTGATTTGATATGTTAAGCAGAAGGGGTTATGTGAGCAGACCCTAAAAAAGACAAACATCGACTAGTAAGACGTCTGTATCATTTGATAGTTCCACATACTCCCGAACAAGGGGTTATATGTGATTGTTTTACAAGAGGTGCTAGCTGCTTCTCTAGGCCTGGAATCTTCAGGGACATTGAACCCTTAAGGTTTTTCACTTGGTCTATCTAGTGTTCCTATCCCAAGGCTCGGGATCCAATTCCTTTCATAACTGGACCCCAAGTTCCTTTTATTATTTATTTATTATTTATTATTTTATTATTATTTTTTGAGACAGGATATCATTATGTTATCCAGGCTAGTCTTGAACTCCTGGCTTCAACGTCTCAAGTAGCTGGGATTGCAGCTTGTGGTGTGAGCCACTGTACCTGGTTGGACCTCAAATTTCATGTAAGAGATTTGCCAACGTGAGTAATCAAACTTCCACATTTTATTGTTTTTTAGATAAAGTTCTATACCTGTTCCTCAATATGGTAAGCCTTCTTGTTACAGAAAATAATTTTGTTTTCAAGTTTTGCTAAGGAAGCCTCTCACTCTCACATTTTTATTTGAATTATTGGAATTAATGTTCGATTACCTGAATCTCCCATTTTCTGTTTTCACAGTACCAGTGCTGTCCACCAAGAACTATCTAGTTTCTCAGTTAATACACTTAAAATTATATTAAAACTTTGAAAGTTAAATTAAAATAAATAAATATAAATGTAAATATAAAATAT
>NW_012114364.1:8445688-8447218 GCF_000951035.1 Colobus angolensis palliatus | reverse complement strand
AAATATAAAATTATATGAAAAAATTTAAAGTATAGAGCCATACTTATCAAAGGCCGGAGATATTATACCAAAAATCCAATGCCATGCACCCCTTTCCAACTGTAGTTTACCCTAATTCATTGTAGGTGAAAGCCTTAACAATTGTAGTCTCACAGCCTGCCAGTGACTATCAATTTTCCACCTACCATCAGAGATGAGGCCCTCACTCCAGCTGGCCACCAGATGTGCAAGTCCAGAACCTCATTCTTAAATCTGCTTCTCTGGGGTCCCTCCTTAGGTCAGTTCCCTAGAAGTGAAGCCCTAGACAGGGATTCAGGAATAAGTGATTTATTGAGTGAATTATCTTCAAGAAAATCCTGTAAGGAAATGAGGGAAGCAGACTAACAGAGAGAAAAAGGCTGAGCAAGAATGTAGGCTATCCTTGCTCTGATACAT
This sequence comes from Colobus angolensis palliatus, assembly GCF_000951035.1. Lineage (NCBI taxonomy): Eukaryota > Metazoa > Chordata > Mammalia > Primates > Cercopithecidae > Colobus > Colobus angolensis. The sequence continues at coordinate 8,446,783 of NW_012114364.1, read as the reverse complement.
AGAGGAATGAGGGGTCTTTCTGAAGAGTAAATTACACCCCAGAGTTGTACCAACTTGAGGCTTAGGGACAGTATTTGGTATCTTTTTATTAGTCAGCAAATATCGTCGGTAAATGGTATAACCATCCATGTGTTTATGGGCAAGTTGACTTCCTTCCACCAAGGTAGTTGTTTTGTGGTCACAGTTATAAGCTGCTAGCTGCAATACTCACAGCATGGTAATCTGGTAAAGGGGATATGAGTGGAGCACCAAGATTTTCTACCACATGTGTGGAGTGTAGTTAAGAAGCACAAGTGTCCATAATCTGTGACAGCTGAAGAATTAAGGCATGAATTGTGTCATAAAAGGTCATTAACAAAATTTTGAACATTTTCTTGTGAGACATTTTATTACCTATTATGACAATTTTTGACTTTATTATTTTCTTAAGGCCTACTACACGTTATGAACTTACATAGGCCTACAAAAGAAACATAAAAACATAAACCATAATGCTACTCTGATCAGCTTTATGAGAGGTTGTCAACATTTCAAGACACCATGTAAATTCCGAGATAACTTTTATTATAGTATCTTGAATATATACAGCATACTATTGAATGCCAAGGAACACAAAAATCAGTAAAATATTATTTTTTAAGAAAACATCTCAATTACTCAGAAGTAAACACTTAAAAACATTTTTGGATATTTTTAAATCAGTAAAACTGTATAAATATTTCTGTTTTTTAAAGATTCAATTTGAGTTCTTTAGTGTAATCTATCATTACAGTAATTACAGAAAGGGAAAAGTGAGATTGGATTTTTTTGGTTATGATCTGGTTATAGATTTGGGAAGGAATGGCAATCTTTGCAGTTTTAGTCTAAACAAATAATGATCACATCACTAATACACAATGTCACTTTCCCTTATTATAGCAGTTAGTGTTGAGTTTTTTTCAGCTAAGCTTACTCAGCAGTGGCTAGCCACAAATCTTGAGTGTTGGACAGCATTTTTTTTTCTATTTAATTGTCTTTGGATGAGGGAGAGGCCAACCAGATTTCATTTAGGAATTTATTTTTGATCAAGAGCTAGACTCATAACAAACATTATAT
>NW_012114364.1:8338798-8445393 GCF_000951035.1 Colobus angolensis palliatus | reverse complement strand
ATATGTATATAGCAATAAAGTGGCCAATATTACACATGGTGAAGATTAGGAGTAGAAAACATGAACTGAAAGCTCTATTTATTCCCTAGCTAGTCATCATTTAGTGATCTGTTTATAAATCATACCAAGATTATATATACCCAAAATGAGTAGTAATGCACTTATGTAAAAGTGGGAAACCCTTCCTACAGCCAAATTTTCATGGTACTTTCAAAAGAAGAGCCTAAGGAATAGCACAAAATAGCACAAAAACACATTCTCCATGTTCTTCAAATGCTTTTACCCTTTCTTTAAATCAATAGAGCTATTTATTATGCTGATATCTTTAAGAAATCATTTTCCAAAGTTTATTTCTCAACATAACATTTCACAAGTTGCAAGAGTTGTTTTTGTTCAGTGAACTGTTTTCAAGGTCAAAAAGGTTCAGGAAATGCTGGCTTAAACAAAATTAAGTGCATTATATTAACTATAGAACCTCTGGGAAAGTTTAATATTCTCTTAAGCACTATGAATCTCTAATTAAAAAATAAAATAAAATAAGCTATTGGATCATGGAATCGATTTTTTCTTGGAGCACATCATGTGACAAAGCACATCATGTTCTGAAAAGCATTTTTGAGAGAAGCTGTTTTAAGGCAAATTCTACAAATATTTGTAAAAGATTGCTCTAACTTTATAGACAATAGCCTCAAATAACTTGGAGATACAACTTTGATATATGACGTGTGTCAATCAGAGTCTGATCAGGGGGACCACACAGTGATTTGAACAGGAAAATTTTTAATTAAACTTTTAAACTATAGTGGGGATTAGAATAATGAGGGATAGGGTGGTAAAACACAAAGAGAACTCTAAAAGTCATGGAAATAGCAGTTACAGGGATCAGCCACTACACGTACACTGAGATAGAGCACATGTGGAAGAAGATACCCTGCCTTCCATTCTACCAGGACGGAAAACTACACCTTGTTGGAAAGGGCAAGGCCATTTATCACTGAATGGTAACCAAGTCACTAGATGAGGCATTAGTGGAACTTGCTGGAAATCTTTCCTCTGAAACTCGCTGGAAATTCATTCTCTAGGGTGCAGAAGAAAGCTGATCACAAAAAAAGGTGTTTTGTGGAAAAGTTTTATAAAACAGCCTAAGAGGTTTCTGGGAGATGCTGCTGGCTGCTGAGTACTGCTGGGTGCCATGCACTGCAGGAAATGAACTGAAGAAGTTGTACAAGCACAGAAGGAGCCTGATACTGGAAAAGCTGTGTGTGCTGCAAGAACTAGACACTGGAGAAATCGACAAGCCATCCACATCATTATTGCTAAGTGCTGGAGAAGCCAAATGTGCTACATTTACCTGTAAGTAAGCACAACTGAACCAGGAAGGGAAGCGGAAGCCTTTTCTCCAGCAATGCCTTTCTAGCACCAGCTATTGGCAAAGCTTACTGCCAGCTGATAAAAGAAAAACAAATTTAAAGTGTCAGATCCATTTTTGCAGAGTAGACAAGGAAGAATAGATTTGATGGGGAGAGGCATATTAATAATTGTCACATACCACTATCAATGTTTAGAAGAAAACACATTTTTATGTTCTTTTGTTACTATTTTCTGTTTACTGTCATTGTACTTCTATAGATACTAGGACTTGACTCTTCCTCACCCCGAGAATTTTTTTTATGAATAATAACATTTATTTATTTCTAATAATTAGAAATAAATAAGAATATTTAAAGTGTTGCTTCTAGATCCAAGGTAAACCTGATATGAGTGATTTTGACTTCTAACTTCTGAATATCAATTTGGCTGCCATCAACAGTAAACTATTAGGTTGATGCAAAAGTAATTGCAGTTTTTGATATGACTTTCAGCAGCAAAACCCACGATTAATTTTGCACCAGCCTATTATTAGCAGTCACATAAACAAATCAATGCTGATTTTTCTCATATGACAAAATGCCTAAGGAAAGCAGCTGGAAGTCAGAGCAGCCATATCGGTGATTTCCTTGGCCTTTTAATCAGAACATGGCTCCAGGAATCAATTCTGTAAATGAGGTAGAAAGAAGAAATAATGTATTACAGCAGATAGGTCTGACTCTTTTAAAAGGAAAGTAAAAATATTCTGTAGAAGGCCACAGTGGACTCATCAACCAGAACTATGTCATACAGACACTTGTAGCCAGGATCCTGGCTGGGAAAGCAATTTATAAGCTACATCAGTCTCTACAATGGAGGCTACAAGGAGAAGGAGTTTCGGGATTTTTGTTCAGTGAGTTAGTGAGTTGTATCTTCTTCACAATAACTTCTTGGGGGTTTAAATGTATTGTTGAAACAACTTAGCAGTAATTTACTGGACACAGAAGAAATGCAACAGAGGAGTTTATTAGGTACGCTAATAGCTTCTCTTCCCTTCTCTTCAAGATGCCCATGTCCTAGTCTTTGGAACCTGTGATTATGTTAGGTGGCATGGCAAAGGGGAATAAAGATTGGAGGTGAAATTAATTGCTACTCTATCGACTTTAAAATAGAGAGACTATCCTGGATTTTTCTAGTGGGTCCAGTGTAATCACAAGAAAATTCATCAGTAGAAGAGAGAGGCAGAGGAGGAAACTGGACGATGATGATGGATTTATGAAAGGATGTTGCTGGAGATGCAGTGTCACTGGTATGGAAGATGAGAAAGAGGGCCATAGCCAAGGAATTCAGTTAGACTTTAGAAACTAGAAAATGCGAGGAAATACACTGTCCCCTAGTGATATTAGAATGAAATACACCTCTGTTGACACCTTGATTTTAGTTCAACGAGAACTATGTTGGACTTCCTCCCTCTAGAACTGTAAGATAACAAAGTCTTGTCATTTTGAAGTCATCAAGTTGTGACAATTTGTTACAACAGCAATACAATAACAAAGTATAGAGAAACACAACGTAGATACAACAATGGGATGGACTGAATTTTTTTTTTTTTTTTGAGACGGAGTCTTGCTCTGTCGCCCGGGCTGGAGTGCAGTGGCCGAATCTCAGCTCACTGCAAGCTCCGCCTCCCGGGTTCACGCCATTCTCCTGCCTCAGCCTCCGGAGTACCTGGGACTACAGACGTGCACCACCACCCCTGGCTAATGTTTTGTATTTTTAGTAGAGACGGGGTTTCACCGTGTTAGCCAGGATGGTCTTGATCTCCTGACCTCGTGATCCGCCCGTCTCGGCCTCCCAAAGTGCTGGGATTACAGGCTTGAGCCACCGCGCCCGGACGGACTGAATGTTTTTAATCTCTCATTCACATATTAGACACTTCTTTGTGATGTTTCCCAGAAAAAAAAATTATTATGTAGCAGACGTCTTCAAAGTTCAGATATTGCCAACTGAAATTCAGGAACTATATTAAGTCTATTAATATTTTTTTATTTTTTATTGGAGAACCAAATTAAAGGTATGAGAATATCACTGAATAAATAAGACATAAAAGTCATATTTAATCCAAAGAAATATAAATATTTATTGTCTTTTTCTTGATTTTTAAAAAACTCATTGTAACAATCTCCTACTAATTTTTAGCATGGAGATTGCTACATTCCAAGTGTTTAAAGAAGACAAATAGTAATGATAATTTTTATAAGTTTTTTCCAGCTGTTTCAGCTTCTAAGAAACTGAAATTCAGTGGCAGATGTACTTACCATGCAACTGTATACATGACTTTATAAGCAAGTTCTTTTCCAGATGCTGAGTACCTTTAATGTTATAAATAAGAATAATATTTGCAGTCTCTGAGACCTTCTGAACTGTCAATATTAAAATTAATCAACTCACTCTTACTGGAACTTCATGTTGTGCTTGTTTTTTTCTTACATTGAGTAGGCCTGAAAGTAAATTTGTAATAAAAATATTTTAAAATAAAAATAAATACAACTCTCCCATTCAGGAGCACTATATATCTTAAGAAAACCTTTTAAAAATAGAGTATTTATCACCATAGACTAGGTTTAACTAGGTTTTGTCATTTTTCCTTTCACAGAATATATATCTTCTGCTTTCCTAGATTAGTTCATTCTTAATGTAGTATAGATAATTCTTAGACTTTAGATACATTCTAACATTAGTTAAATTCTCCGCTCTACTTTTTATTTTCAGGTGCATTTTGGCAGGTCATATGCCTCTCCAAATACACGTTTTCTCATTTATAAAATGGGTGTTACATCACATAACGTGTAGGATCTGGAGTTTTTGCACAGCAGGACCTTAATTGTAGTACTTATTAAGAATATTTATGTTTACAGGCAAAATAAAAAAAATACAGCCAAGTGGTGGTTTAATACATACACATTCTGTAATGAAATATTCATTTCTAACAGAATGCTTTCAATATACAAACAATTAACTTAGGGAATGTATATTTTAATTTATAAAGGTCTCTTTTTATTTAGATGAATGAAGAAATGGTGCAGGGTAAGTACAGACTTTATTGAATTTCCAGATTACCCAACTTAGTGGCTGAAATATATAGTACATACACTTCTGAGTACACAGTTGAAAACTGAATTCAAAGAAAAGTTTTCTTAGCTAACATGGAAAGATAAAAAGGTAAGGCAAAGATGGAAACAAAGATGCAAATTTAGAATACATAATGTGCGCTTTGGTTTACACACACACACACACACACACACACACACACTGTTACAGAAATGTGTAACCGAATTAAACTAAATCAAACAAAACCACTTTTCTGACTTCATGGTCATTGGCTTTGGGCATCTACATTCTTATCAAGGACACTGGACGATGGGATCAAGTTCGATTCCACATGTATTTTTAATATGTGGCTATGATTCTTTAAAAAACAGTATACTACTATTACTATTAATAATAATTATAATTATAATTATAATAGTGGTACCCTATATTTTTGCATGATTGCAACATACCTAGCTATGTGGTTTAGATTTATTATTATTCATTTAAATTTCAAAACAATACCACTTAGGTACATACCTTTTTTGTTTGTTCGTTTGTTTCGAGACAGAATCTCTCTCTGTTGCCCCCTACCCTGGAGTAGAGTGGTGCGATCTCGGCTCACTGCAATCTCAGCCTCCCAGACTCAAGTGATTCTCATGTCTCGGCTTCCTTAGTAGCTGGGACTACAGACATGTGCCACTGCACTGGCTAATTTTTGTATTTTTAGTAGCGTAGGGGTTTCTCCATGTTGGTCAGGCTGATCTTGAACCCCTGGACTCGAATGATACATCTGCCTCAGCCTCTCAAAGTGCTGGGATGAGCTACTGTGCCTGGCCTGGTGTAGATCATTATTATCATCCCCACTACACAGAGGAAGAAAGTGGCTTGCGAGGAAAATAATTTGCTTATCACAACATAGTTAGTACAGTTAGTAGGAGAAGAGTTAAGATATAATAATGTATGTTAGCGCATAATTCATATTTATTATTCAATTATATGAATGGTTGGATTAGGGGACAATGTGAGCTAAGTATTAAGTGCAAAGTTTTTACACATTTTAGCTCTAATATCTTATATAACCCCTCATGTAATTAATGACATGTGAGCTGAAATTTATATAAACACAGTTTCTAAAAGTCTGGTAATATTTCTATTACAAAAGAAATGTCCTCATCAGTTTTATAATTCTGTCACAGAGAACCAGCATAAACTGATTTCCACCACATATGTTTTATAATGATAGAACTATGCCAAGATAATTAAAAATGTTTATTTTCTTACATCACTCCTAAAGTCTCTCAAAGAAATATGGGTGGTCAAGCGTTTATGTCCAAGGATGCCCACTGCAGCATTATTTACAGTGGTGAAAACATTCCTAGTACATTTTTAAGAGAAAATGAGAAGTTTTAAAACTATTTATGTGGCACAATCCCAGTGAAGTACAAGAGATCACATCTGTGAATATTAAAAAAGAAGTGCAAATATATTTACACCAAAATATGTTTTTAAATTATACTTTAAGTTCTAGGGTACATGTACACAACGTGCAGACTCATTACATAGGTATACATGTACCATGCTGGACCGCTGCACTCATCAACCCATCATTTACATTAGGTATTTATCCCAGTGCTATCCCTTCCCCCTCCCCCTCCCCTATGACAGACCCTGATGTGTGATGTTCCCCACCCTGTATTCACACCAAAATCTTAATATTGGTTCTTTTAGGTTTTGAGATAGCCTTCATTTTCCCTTGGAAAAAATGTTATTTTGAAAGTTAATTTTCATGAGTACTTAATTTGTAAAGAAGTCTTTTCATGCATCAACTTTTTCCTTCTATTCTGATTTGCTTGCAGAATTTTTATCTATTTATGACGTTTACAAGATGAGCTTCCTAGAACAGTTATGTATATGCCAAAATAGAGGTTTAGTGCAAATTTTTTCATAGAGTGCGACATTCATGTGAGCCTTACAAATGGTGAAATGAGTATGCAATAATCAAACTATATTCTTCTTAATATTATTGTTAATAGTCCATATAACTAAAATTATAGTTTAAGTAAGGAGATGCTTCTCAGAGATATTTAACCATAAAATGTTCCCTCGAAAATTTTTCATATCATCGTTTTCCAGGGAATGTAAAATATGATGTTGCTGAGATGCTTAGTACATGTTTATTAAAGATATAAGTTGATATTTAAAATTTATTTTTATGTAAGTTTATGGCAATTAGGTGTCATTATTAAAACGTTAGTAATTACCATAGAATTTTTTGCTTATCAATGAATGACATTTTAATGATAATTGTTAGATGCTTGTATTCTCAAATTTCCTTTTGCTCTCAACTTTTGCTTTGTTTTCTGCAGACATACATATAAATATTTGTGTGATCCCACTTTGTCCTAGAAATAAAGTATTGGAAATATTTTATGAAACCCACTGAGTAAAATAAATTGTTAAATAAGTGATTTACTTCACAACATTTTATAATAATCTGTGAAATAAATGGTGTTGTGGGGTGTGTTTTATAACACACCTACTTCACGCATCCACGTATGTTTATGAGTGGCTGGCTGATCTTACTCTTATGCTGAGGCTGGTATTGTAATTATTTAAAATGGGCTTTCATTGGAGTGAAAACAAGAATATAAAAGGGAAAAACTATTTCCTGACATGGAATCACCAAATTAAAGCCATAGACTTCTGCTCCATGCATGCCAAATTTTATATCCCGATGTGTTGGGTTGATACTGAGTGATTTTCCTTATGAGGTCAAATCTCTAAGGGAAACTTCCACAATTAAAGAAAAAAGGCTTTCCTGAGTAACACCCATTTAAAAAAGTAAAGTCTTCCATACCCTTCTGATTTGAAACTTTTTTATTTCCAGTGTTTGAACTGAATATGTGTAATTCTAAATTGAATGCTATTTGTATTTAATATCTTTTAAAAAAATCTGTATATACTTGCAGAAAATGATGTGCCATTTACATATAATAAATATTCATTTTTAGTATCTCGCTTCACTTTTACAAAGACAAAAAATCTAGTTTTACTATTAACCTAATGTGAACTCTTCTCTACAGAACACCTTTTTATTTGTTTTTACTTGATTTAAGAAAAAATCCAAATTTGAAATAAAACACGTGGATGATCTTTCCTTCTTTCAAGTCATAGCTTTTTAGGTTTTAACAAGTTCATTCAAAACTTATTTCGTTATACAGGAGGAAGCACCTATGCTTGACTTTAGTATTTAATATTTAATTAGAGCCCTGACAACTAAAATATTGACTGTTACATGCAAGCTTTTAGATTTTTGTCTGGCCGAAAAGATAACCCCAAATGTTACAGATTTATGGCCTTTTGGGCATTTACCAGGTTGTATCTATTAGCAAATGTATTTCATTCAATTTACATGAACTCTTGGTTTTCAAATTCTCTTTTTAATTAAACTTTTCATCTTATTGGTTACTTCATGAATTATTAAACTGAACAGAAGCTTTGACAGGTATTCATTTTAGTCATATAAAATGATATTTTAAATATTATAATGTGTATTTTAGCAGCTTTTTACTTATTAATTTTTCAAAAGTTAACCCATTATTGAGGTTTTTCCTAGCTCCTGGCATTCCAAGTTTTGATAACATTATCTATCTTTATCAGTGGTGACTATAAAGTAAGACGCTTTATAAAACTGAATCTACCAGGACTGGAGAGCAAAAATTCTGTCAGAACTATTTGTCAATCACTCAGTTCTTGGTTATAATTATAGATTATTTTTAACTCACATCACAACTTGAACATCCCTCTCATTTAATATGTTCACTTGTGAATGAATTTTGCTTACTACCAAAAATCAAAACAAAATTTCAAGTATAACAGAAAGCTTTGTCAAGTAATACATTTCTAGATTTATTTTTTCTCTTAGCTAACAAAGTGCCAAAAAAAAATTCAACTAAAATTCAGATTTAAATTACTGAGAATAGATCACTTGTTAACCCTAAGGAAGGTAGCAAAAACTTACACATTTTCCTTAGAAGCACATATGATCTTTGAGTTTTTGAAGTTTACTCTGTCAGATGGGTGTGGGAAGGAATCCCTGTCCTTAATAGCATTATTTTCTTCTGTCATTTCCAGTAATGACTTTATGATTCTTGGCTTCTATTCTGATATTTTTTTATTGCAGTTCCTTGCTAGCTGATGCCCGAGTTGCTGAAGTCCTTTCTAACTTCGATCTTAGATTTGCCACTACATCATTTTATTTTCCTCAAGCATATTCCTCATTAAAGTGGACAGATATATTTCACTTCTACTTTTATTAAATTTTTATTAGGCTGCAAAGAAGAGATGCACTTTGTAGTGGCTTGGATAAAAAGGTATTTGTATTTTATTCACTTATTGTAGCCCCTTATGAGGTAGCCCATTTGTTTAGGGAAAGTAGGCGTAATACTATATTTTCCTTAAAAGCTGTCAAATTTCATGTGGGCCCACCAAAAGAAATATAGTAGTTCAGAATTTATTTTTTTATTATTTTTATTTTTGAGATGGAGTCTTGCTCTGTCACCCAGACTGGAGTGCAGGGTGCGATCTCGGCTCACTGCAACCTCCACCTCCCATGTTCAGGCAATTCTCCTGCCTTCGCCTCCTGAGTAGCTGAGATTACAGGTACTCGCCACCATGCCTGGCTAATTTTTGTATTTCCAGTAGAGATGGGTTTTCATCATTTTGGTCAGGCTGGTCTTGAACTCCTGACCTCGTGATCTGTCCATCTCAGCCTCCGAAAGTGCTAGGATTACAGGCGTGAGCCACCACGCCCAGCCTATAGTTAAGAATTTTTAAGATGTATGAACTTGAATCAATACTAAGAACTGAAGGTATGAAAGCACAAGCATGGAACATCCTTGACTGAGCTTAGACTGAGGAATAAGTTGATTCTTTGTCAAAGAAGCAGATGGCCTTTACAGAGATCTTGGTTAGCTTGGCCTCATCTAAGCAATGGGGCAACATAGGATGTCAGTTTCAATTCAGTCTCGAAGGAGCAGGTTATAGGAGAATCATTCAAAACTAAGAGTCTCCTTCTTGGGTCTAAGCTCAAACTAAATCCCTTTTCAGACTGCTGACCCTTAGGTTCTTTGATAGTTCTAGAGTAGAATGAAATCAAAAGGAAAATAGATTTTCTTCTAACAAAGCATGTGCAAACTCAAATGATTAGCTGAAAACAAATTGCGCTCTGTAATTCACAGAGATGAACATATCCAAAATAAAGTCTCATGCTCTGAAGACAACTCTAAGGGTTTGAATTGCTAGTAATAGATATTGCACAATTGGTCAAGGTTTTAAGTGAACAATAGGTATTTTTACACATGACTTCTTTTCTTTTGGCTAAAACTCAATTAGTATTTTAAAGTCACACTTAATTTTTGTGACTGTATTCATTTTTAAATCTATATTTCATCAAAAATCTTCCTAAAGTTCCCATGTGTATTTTATGTTTATTTTGTGTAGTATGGGGCTTAATATGGTAGGATGAGGAGGGGAAAAAAAAAAAAAAAACGAGAAAAGGAGAGTTAAAGGGGAGAGAAGGTGAGTATAAAGGAAGATAATTCTGGTATCTTAGGGATCATCTCCTAGCCTAGAGTTTATTACTTATGTCTCAAGTATTAGTTTTTTCATATTTAGATGCCACGATTATTTTCTCTTCTGAGTTACTTCTGGTCCTTCCTTTTTTTTCTCTCCCCCATCTAAATATAATAGTCCAGAACAGTCCAAAATTTAGTATCATAGTCTTAACTGAAAATCACTACTTCAGACTAATCTAAACTCATTTGTAATTAGCATTTAAGTGGGGGAAAGGGGATTTTCTTTCTCTTTTTGTAGAAATACTTTCCTTGAATTTGTTGGTGCAATCTAAACGTAAAGAATCTACATGGAAAATTCTTGACTAGTGAGATAATAGAAACAGTTTCAAAAGGTTTGAGGAATTATTTATAAGTGGTTGAAGTCTTATATATAATCAAAGATTCAAATAAAATTTTCAGTAGTGAATAGGTGAATAGATTTAGAAACTATGGGCAATGGAAGGTTGTGTGATTTTGCAAATTTATTTTAGTTCTTTAAAGCTCAGATTCCTTATCTTCAAAAATGGAGAAAGTAAGGCAAACTTGATGGATTTTGGGGATCAATCAAGATACTCACATATAAAGGAGGATTATTCTGTATGAATTATTTTGCCCAAATCTGGTTTTCTTTAAGATTTCACCCCCCCCTCCCCCAGGTAGTCTTATCCTTCTTTTGTCTTCTTCTCAGAACAGTGGAACAATGCCTAATCTCAGTTTGCAAAGCTACTGTATAGTGAATAAGTATGTTACCTGATTGGAAGGGGACAACCAGTTGGAATAAACAATAAAGAAACATTTTACGGGCAAGCTTGGTATGTAGAGTTCAAGGATCTTGGCTTGAACTCTGCTGAGTGGAATGGCTCTAAGTTTTGGAAGTACTTTATCAGGCACCAACCACTCCGGCTCTGGATTGCCAAAACATGGAGGTTAAAAGGGAAACCAAAGTTAAGATGTGTATATATAAGAAAAAAATCCCTCAATTATAACTGGCAACTGGTGTCTCTATAATCTGAACTACTAGAAAAAAGCAGTCTTAAATGCCACTTTCTGAAGGAAGATTTCTTGTGTCACTGTGTCTTTAGATAAGGCATGTGGCTATTTTTATATGGATGAGTGCCCTTATGTATAGCAGGTACCTGGCCTAAATAAAAGAATAAGACTTTATCATGCAGTAAGCATGCAAGTGTGGCTGAAGCAAAGATTCTAAATAAACACATTTTTATATTTCTATCTCTAAGGCCATAAGGAGGCAGAACAGCTATTTGCTGTATTTTATTTTTGTATTTCAATTATATAAGTGGAAAATTCTAGTTGTAGGCCTAAAAGAATGACAGTAGATTGGTTGCTACTAATTTGAAATTTTTTAGACTAAAACTATAGAGAGATCAATCTTGAACTGAGATGGTAACATAATCAGTCATTTATGTAGTGAGTACTAATTGAGCAATAACTCTGTGCCATGCATTTTTCTAGGCACTTGGATAAATCAGTATTCATTGAAAAGAAGAAGAGGAAGAAGAAGAAGAAGAAGAAGGAGAAGGAGAAGGAGAAGGAGAAGGAGAAGGAGAGGGAGAGGGAGAAGGAGAAGGAGAAGGAGAAGGAGAAGGAGAAGGAGAAGGAGAAGGAGAAGGAGAAGGAGAAGGAGAAGGAGAGGGAGAGGGAGAGGGAGAGGGAGAAGGAGGAGAAGAAGAAGGAGGAGGAGAAGAAGAAAAAGAAGGAGGAGGAGGAGAAGAAGAAAAAGAAGGAGGATGAGGAGGAGAAACAGAAAACCTGGGGGAAAAACTGTATTTTAGAAAAACTATATGAAAAAAATACAAGCAGAAAAATATTGAAAAATACTTAGAACTGGCTTCTTAGCTGTATTAATACTACCCATAGTCAGAGAAAGAAATCTTTGAAAGATTGGGACAGCTATATGAAATAAAGATCTGGACATTTTTCAGGAAAGAAGACCATGAAAATCAGTAAAATGTAAGCAGGGAACTCTTGTTTTGAGAATCAAGGTGAAATAATGTTGAAAATTAACCAGGTTATGCTTAAGTCTTGAGAAAATGTACTTTAAAAATATGTGAAATTAGGATTCTTAGGAGAGACATAGGAAAGATGATATAAAGAGAATTAAAGAGGACAATGATAGCTTGAGTGCAGGACTTGGCTAATACAGCATATGATGGGATTCTATCTCCTAATAAAGATTATTCAATCAGGAATCTGAAATGGGGCAAGGTATTGGAACAGTTGATTCTCTTGGCAGTCCCAGAACTCATACCTTCAAATTTTTCACTGTGGGGTTCCAAGAAAACACTTTTCTACTGGAAAATATCTGGACCAAAAACCAGTAGAAGGCTGCCTGATCTAAGAAACAGTGCTTGCTCTAGGTGCCTTAAGACAGGGGCAAAATTACGTAAGTTTAACTGTGCAAATGCAGCTTAGCTTCCCTAAGGGGAGCAGAGGAAAACTAATGAAAATAAAGCACTAGAGTTGTCTCCCACTAGTGTAGATAAAAATGTAACAGAGAAAACCCACTCAAGGGCTGAAATAATAAAACACTGATGAAAATATTTCATGACTATTGCGTTAGTCTTCACTGCACTTCTAGAGACATGGATTCATAGGTTTGGACAGCAGCTTCAGTTTCAAATCTGCTACACGTGATTCTCTGTGTAAAACAAGTGGAGGATGAAGCAGCTTCTTCCTTAGCAGGCAATTATCTTAGTTCTGAGTCATTTAATGGGTACATGCATATACAAAGAATTCATATTCAGTTCTATACTGAAATGCTAAAAACAGGGAGCAAAAGAGAGAAGCAGAAGTTAATATCTGAATATAAGTGGGGAAACATCTCAAGTAAAAATTGGTGGCAGGTGTTTCCATGCTTGCAGAGGTTTCAATGAATTGAGAAGGCAGGAGGGATTGAATGCCACCTTGTGAAGGAAGGTAAGATAGCATTCCCTCTCCCCAACTATGATAATATAGGTTGTGTATGAAAATGAACAATTCATGGTATATTTCTCTGAATGGATAGGTTCACAGGTCATAGATTTTTTCCATTGCTATAGACACTTGTTATGTGGTATCCTGCTGAGTCTGAAGTCAAAGGTGCTCTTTGCCTAACCTCTGTCAATAACGTAGCAATAAGCCTGTGGCAACCCTAATTGTGTTCTGGGAATAATATTTTGTTGTCTGGAGTAACTATTGGAGATGCAGATTAGCTTGTTTTCTAAATTTGGTGGATGTTGAGCAGTGTAGGGATAATCTTTGTGAAGCCAATTAATTATTTAGACTCATTAAATATTTGGCTCTTGAAAGACTTGTCATTAAATTCATGTGATGGAACCACAACCATTTTCAGTGAGAGAGAGCACAGACTATAGCTGCTGGAAAGAAAAAGAAACAAAACATAACTCTGCTTGATTTTGAGGAACACTATTGCCGAGAGACTAAGCAAAATATAGAATATGGGTAGATAGACTTTAACCTTCACTCTCTTTGCATTTACAGGGTAAATAATTTAATATTTGACTTCATTTTCTTTTGACTTTATAACACAAATTAACATAATTTTTAATTTTTAATTTCCTTTGAGAAGTTGATAAGGAAAGGCATCAGCATTTTATTTTTGGGATGTTTTCTTGAGGTTTAAGTTAATGTTGTCATTTTTGTGTCACGGTCTTATAGACTGTATTGGACAAGGTAATCGACCATAGAATGCGAGAAGAATGGAATAAAAAATTTGTTTTTAGTCCTGAGTATAAATTGACCTTAGAGTGAATGTATTCAATGCAATGTTCTTATTCATTTGAGAACCCCCTTTAACCTAGACTTTTCTCACCAACAGTGATTGACATTGAAAGGTCACTTCTAAAAGAATGGATCAGAAGATTTTTCTGAGAAACTGCTTACATCCTCTTTCAAGGTGTTGAGCCATACTTCTGGTTGACCACTGACTATATGTTTAGTCTCAAATGGTTAAGACAACAATATGTGCTTGACGAGAAATGACTCATCCCTTACTACTAGTTTCAATAAAGAGAGATTTTTCCTGAATACCCTTGCCCTTTTGTCTTATTTCTCTTCATGGAAGAAAAAATGAGTGGGTTGACATGACCGACATTTGTTGATTGGGCGTAGTTGATCTTTTAGAAGTTTCCATGTAGAAAAACTTGCTGTCTTTTAAACTCCTTGTATCTGCATTCTGACTAGTAAGAGTCTATCACTGGGAATATCTTTCTGTAAGCACAAATCTTTGGGAGGGTTATTTCAGGGTCCAGATTGGTGATTAGGGAAATGATAAACCCTTTTTGACTATCCCAATAGACTATTCCAAAGTAAACCTTGTTAGTTATAATAATGATATCCCTGTATTTGCTAATATTTCTTCTTTTCAGTATTACTATAATGTAGGTAGAGAAGCAGGGTATAAATCGTGGTGCTCCCTCAGGAGTCTAATATTTCATATATAACTTATAGAGACCACAGGCCTCCATGCACTCTATTACTTCTCTATTTGTATGGTTTTCCCCAGGAAAGTCTAGGTTATATCTGCCCTGTGTAGCTCTAGTAATGTGTGTATGGGACCCTCTTTCATGACAGATATCCATACAATAATTAAGGAATTCTAGCCCCACAATATTTTTTTTCTGATCTAAAAGGTGCCACTGTCCAGAATCATCCAGGACTCCAGAGGACATGTTTCTCTTCTGTCACTCCTGGTGATAGCCTGAAGGACCACATGGCTTAGTGTTATTGGTCAGAGAATTTCCTTTATTTAAAACAACAAAGTTCTTACACATACTACACGTCTATTGTGGGCAAACAGTGACATTATGCTCGTCATTGTTATCTACGGATCCAGGCTGATGAAGGATCCGTCACAACACAGGCTTCCAGAATTGCAGAGTCAATGGAAAGAACCTTCAGCCTGACTGTGACACATGTCACTTTCACTTACATCTCCTTAGCAAAGCAAGTCATATGATTGTGTTTAAGTTTAATAGGTTAGGGATATCTATTTCTCTGATCAGGACAATCACCCAATATTTTGATGTTCACATTTCTGGGTTCCTCTCATACTTTAATATTGAACTCTGCCACTTCGGAAATACGATCAACATTTTATCATTTTTTCCCCATATACTTTATTGCAGTAGGAAAAACACACCCTATTTCCTTTTGTGTCACTTTTTGACCAAAAATAAATGCACTGTGCTCTGAAACTTGACTATAGATACTTTTAATTTCTGTCACTCTTATTTTTAGGCTTTCTTGTAGAGACTTGACACAAATAACTTTAGAATTTTGTTTTTTGCCATGCAATCTATTTGGGACTGACAATTTAATTTGGAAATTCAAGATTTACAGGAGAAAAGTTGTATGATTAGAGTAAACATTCTGACTTTTATCTCAAGCTAAAATTAACATTTAGAAAATCTATTATCTTCTTTGTAGAATATCTTCCATAGCTTCCTTTTGCACCATTTTTCATGTTACTAGTTGAAGCTAATAGAAGCTAATATTCAATTGTAGCAAAATACTCAACCTGAAATATAATCAGAATATATTAGAGTAGCATAATAAATAAAAATTTAAAAAGTATCAACAGCTCTTTGAAGAGAGAAACTCACTTTCATTAGACTGCAGTATGTTTGGAAAACAGTAAAACACATTACGTTTTAACATAATTATTAGAAACAAGTAGGGAAAGTTAGACCCTTATTTCATCTCAATTTTGAAAATTTTTAAATTGCTTTGAAATACGGTTATCTTCACAGAAACTTCAGAATTTATCACGACAGAAAAGAGGTGGAAAATCTCAGAAAATTCGTCCCTATATAAGTGACAGCATAGCACCATTTAAAAAGACTCACATGAAGGATTTATTCTGAAGACTATGTGTATCTCTTTTGTGTACTATGATAGTGTCATTCGTCCAACACAAAGCTACCAATTTTCTACCATCTTTGGGAAGTAGATAAATGGCCGTCTAAGATCAAACAGTTTGAAATTCAAGCCTCTATTTCTAACTCTGAAATGCTAATATATGAGCTTGCCAGAAAGTTTTTTTCTTTTTCTTTTCTTTTACGTATTTATTTATTTTTGAGACGGGGTCTCACTCTGTCACCAAGGCTGGAGTGCAATGGCATGTCATAGCTCACTGCCACCTCTAACCTATGGCCTCAAGTGATCCTTCCGCCTCAGCCTCCCAAAGTGTCTTCTTTATCTTAAAATATGCTTGCAGTGGTATTGCAGAGAGGAAATGTGCCAATATCCCCTCAAGAATATACTTTAGAGACAGGGAATATGAAACACCACATAAATATCAACTAAATAGAAACAGTTTTGAGGTGTAAATCTAGCAAAAATACAGCATTTGAAGTTTATTTTAAAATGTCACCTGAAGCTTACTTTTAAGCAATGAAGTTTAAAAATCCTTTGCTGGCCGGGCTCGGTGGCTCAAGCCTGTAATCCCAGCACTTTGGGAGGCTGAGACGGGTGGATCACGAGGTCAGGAGATCGAGAACATCCTGGCTAACACGGCGAAACCCCGTCTCTACTAAAAAATACAAAAAACTAGCCGGGCGAGGTGGCGGGCGCCTGTGGTCCCAGCTACTCGGGAGGCTGAGGCAGGAGAATGGCGTAAACCTGGGAGGCGGAGCTTGCAGTGAGCTGAGATCCGGCCACTGCACTCCAGCCCGGGTGACAGAGCGAGACTCCATCTCAAAAAAAAAAAAAAAAAAAAATCCTTTGCTGTTTTCTCCCTGAATTTTCTATGTTTAAAATGCTCTATATATTAAAAAAAAACTTCCACTGTACAAATTGCAGGTGTCTTACGTAAATTATTTTCTACATGTATATTTTCTCATGTATGAAATTGTAAGGAAATGTTTCATCACAGGAAATCTGGATTTTTCTGAAAAATGAAGTTTGAAGCCTTTTAAGTAGAATTTTTTTTTTATGACACATCTTAGATTTCAATAAAAAGAAATGATAATTTTCATTATCAGTTGCCAAAGGAACCATGAGCAAAGACTGCATAAATCAGGCTTAAATAAATTTGGCTTAAGTAAAGCCCTATAAGATCAGAGATGAATAAAAAACCATTTGTTTAAAATTGTTTCTCTGTGTTCGGTATTGTGTTATATCATCCCTTTTGTTATACACGCTTGGTGCATTTATTAGAAAAATTATCCACTTGTATTAAGAAAGAAACACTATGATTCATAACACCATTTCAAAGGGAGGCTTCCAATTTAAGGAGTGTGAAGGAAAAGAAGACCCTGTCTTTAAGAAACTCATTTTCAAATTGAGAAATCATAGATTTTTTACACTGGCCAGAAAAATAAAATTTCCATTTTCTTATTTAAATCTAGGGTAGGAGTCATTATGAGAATTAGTCATATAAGTTCTTGAACATTTCCATTAATGCTCAGTTCTATTATTTGATGAAGAAGCTTATTTCTCTGCTATACATTCAAATTCCTTGAAACTGGATGTTTTATAATGAGCCGAAATATGTTTTAGTATTATGTTTGCTCTTTTGAACCTAATTTTATCTTCAGGAATAGCATAAAACTAGTCTTTTTGCAATGTTTTAGAACAATAAAAAATTGTTGTTTATCCATTGTCTATCCCAATAGTAGTATAACCCACAACTGGCCAGATGGACTTGTTAGCCATCAATTCCTTCAATCATCATTATTATATTATATTAAGTTTTTTAAAAGAATGATTCTGGATGCCTTTTCATAATCTGTTTTTTAGATATGAGATCCAACATTAGACAAGTTTCTAGAATGCCTGCAGAGCACAGCATATTTACGTATATTATCATTATACTCTTATTTCATATTAAGTGACTAAATAAGCACCCAAATATTTTTCATTGAAATCACTGTATCTCTACCATGCTACTCATGGAGTTGATTTTGAAGCCTGAAAATGTAATATTTCATGGTTGTACTAAACTCGTTGTTGTTGACTTCAATCAGGTGACTCTGCACACATTCTCAAACCTATCATTTGTTCTATATCCTGTTCATCTTGAGTTTCTTCTTTTTTCTGGACATTTAATACTCTTTTTTTCACAAGTTAGTAAAATTAAGAGTCTGGACCGTAAAATGAAACTATTGGTTTATATTAATAATGTTTTAAATAGATCATATTCAGTTTATTTTAAGTGTATTATGGTGTTCAAAAGATAAAGGTGGCCCCTTTAACTGTCTCTACTTGTCTTGGACTGGGCTGCTAAAAGCTAACAGCTGTCGGAAGGGTAAGTTCTAATATTGATAAGAGACATTAACCAGAGAGTTGATTGCTTCTCTATTGAGTGAGAGCAGATTGTGTAGAGATGGGTAACACCAAAGACAAGTTGAGCTTAGACAGACTTGATAATCCTATCCAAAGTGATGGCCCACCATGCGGAGGTACTTCTCTGATGATTCAGAGGGAAATCATGGGGAGGAGGCCAAAGTGTTCTGTTCCCACTCTGCCCAGAAAGCTGTTCTCCAGATTTAAAAGAGATGCTTTAGCTCTGATGAAGTGACACGCTTGGATGCAGAACAACAGACTCCAAGTTGTAAATGACTGGCGTGGGGCCCTGTATGGCAAGGCTCTGGCTCCTTTTAAAGTTAAAGATTTTCTACGGAAGCATAAGAAAAGCCAAGTTTTTGTCAAACTGTTATTAAAATTAGAGGTGGTATAAGTTGTAACTAGTTGTTTTAGATCCTGTTTCAAATGGTGTCTTTTTATATGTATATGATGCTAACCAGCATTTAATTGACATTGTATATATTTATGAAACCTCTCTAAAAATCCATATTAGGAATTCAGAAAGTTATTCTTATTAAAGAAATCTGGAGTGTGATAATGTCTTAAACCGATCAAGTAACACCACTCTCTAGTGTCAATTAAATTGCAGTGAGTAGTAATATGATTTCTCTAAGGGTATAAGTAATTAAGCAACACAGGTTTATAGAGAAACTAAACATTACCTCCGGGATTAGAAAATTGGCCTAGGGAAGTAGTTTAAGTCCTATAAATAATTTTAATACAGTTTTCTCCATGAAAAATGTGGAAACCTAATTTTATCCTTCATCTTTCTTCTTTCTCAGGGATAGAGAGTATGTATATTCACCACCTCCAAAAGAAAATTGTCTAAGAAATGTGGCACAAAGAACTGGCTTTTGGAATAATTCTGAACTGAAAGAGAAGAGTGATACAGATCATCTGGCCCAATTTTTATTTCAGATGAGTGAAAGTGAAACTGAGAGAAGTATAGTGCCTTGTCCAAGATCTCATAAAACAGATAATTACAAAGAGAGGGTCTAGAATTTCAGTCCAGTAATAGACACAATGAAGAATATGGAAGTTTCTCCAAAATATTTAACAATTGCACAAACGGCTTGCTGAAACTTCTGAAGTGATTGTGATAAAATATTGAAAGTTGAGACATTTAACTATTTAATAAAATACATTATAAGAGTCTCCTGAAATTTGGAGGTCATTATACACTCAAATTGCCTAGAGGTTGAAAATACCACGTGACAAAGTCCAGGGTTCCACGAGGATTCAGTCCTAGGATTCAGTCAATTCCAAGCCACATGGTGTAGCCTTTCTTTTAAAAATGTAAACGATGTGGTTCTTATTACTTGTTACTTATTTTTCCCAAAGTGGTACAGAAGTAATGAAACTTGTCAATCAATGAAGGATAAGCCGAACATCCAATAAAAGTCAGGTGTGGGAGGGTCAGAGTTAAAGTGACAGAAGCCGGGATGAAAGGAGCTGACACTCCTCAGAGGTTGATTCTTTTTCTGAGCTTTCTTGTAATTTGCTAGACAAAATGCTCTGATGAGCATGTGCTTGGATGAACCTAGTCTCCCAGCTTCTTGATTAATCCCCAAGTTTATCTTTTAAAATAATTGAAAAATGTGATTTCAATGTTCAAAGCAAATAAAAAAGAGGAAACACAAAATCTGTCATTTTTTGTTACACCTCTATAGAGATGAGGATATGTGGCCAGATTCCCACTACCAAGTTATTCTTTTATTGGAAAATGAAGGAATAAATTTACCTAGAGAGTGCTACTGGAAATGTTTTCCTGATACTTGAAACATTCCCATTGTTACATTACTATAAAAGCAATTGTGGGTTTTTGACATTATGTTCAGTGGCAAAAACCGCAATTACTTTTTCACCAACCGAATAAAATAGCAAATTCTCTAGCTCCGCCCCAGACCTCTTCCATCAGACTTACTTCAGGTGGCAACCAGAAACCTGTGTTTTAACAGACAGTCCATGAGATTCCTATGCTTGCTCATAATTGAGAAGCACTGGTACAGAGTACCTGACACTTTTCATCCTCTGTAGAACCATATTTAATTGGACAAGGAGATAAAACAGGTATAAAATCACGAGTTCTACAGTCAGAAATGGTAATTTTATGAAATGAAAAAATCAAAACGCCTCTTTTGGGTATATTTCTGATGCCAACACATGGAAATACAAGTTAATATAATTTGAGAAATATTTTTTGAAAGAAGCAGGTAAATTGCAGTATTAATTCATCTTGGAGGGAGTTTTATTAAAAGGGTTTTTGTTTATTTGGTAGAAGAATTTTTTTAAAAAGATTACAGAACATTTAGCAATAAGATAGTTTTTTATTACAATTTTTCACATTTAAAAAACAGAAAAATATTTATTCATGTTAATAGAATAATTTATTCTAATTTCTAAGTAAGATATTGCCTCTGTCATCTGTTCTAGTTGTATCATTATACCTGGCAATTTAGTTTGATTGTGATTTTTTAAACTTAAGCATGGACTTCATATATCCTTCTTTTTCTCTGTAATAGAGTTATAATGTAATTACATTTATGTGAAATAATTTGGAAATGCTTCAAATATACTACCATCTGCTGTGGTATTTTAATTTTGGAAAAAAACTTGCATCAATATAGAATATTTTGCTTTTGGGGTCTCAACAGTAGCTACAAATATCTTTTTAAGTACTTGATTAGAATAAACCTTAATGTATATATGAAGTTAATATCCATTTGGTATACAGTGAGAACAAAACACTACTTCCATTTATTGGAAAAATTCTAATAAGAGTAACAATGTCTGCATGGCTATCTGAATGCCTCATTTTAAGGCTGAGGGAGGATGAATGCAAACGTAGGCACAGCTTCTGCTTGTTTTGCATAAGGGAAGTCAATTTTTCTATAGTATAAACTTCAGCAGCATAGCTATTGGATAAGAGAATTATCTTAGTGACTCTAAATTTATAAAATGATTATTTCTTTTGGAAGGGAGGTTAGAATCAAGATGAGGTGATAGTACCTTATCTCTCCTCATTATCACTGTGCTAAGTTGCTGCCCAATCATGAAATGGCTATTTTAAATCATGTGTACAAGTGATTCATTTAAAAGAATGCTTACAGTATAACCCCACAAAAAAGCGGGAGAAGCAGTAAAGGGAAGGGAAAGAAGCCAAGAAGTGGTGAGGTTTTAAAGAAAGTCTTAGCCTGGGCCTGATCCTGCAGGGTGTCTCTGGAGTATAAATAATGCCACAGAACTTGTCACGTCTGAAATGACAAGACTTGGAATTTCATACTTCTACACTAGTCAGTCATTGGCTAAGGGTGGAACAATCAGACCTCAAGGGGTGCTTGGTGAAACTCCCACCCAGCGCTTCCAGTTGTTCGCATGTTTGGGCAGGAAAATCTGTCTTAGTACGCCAAAGGAAACCTCCAAACAGAGTTGCAAATGCAAGCTCTTAAAAGCAAAGACACAAAAGCTAGAGAAGGGGCCCACAGAAAGAGTTAAGGCATTCAGGTAATCTGGGCAGGGCATCCACAGTCACTTACAGTGGCTTTACACCTGAATTCTAAAATATTGTGGCTACTACTTAAATTAGTACAGTGCTAAATATAACAGGGCATGTGCACTTCTAATATATATTGAATCCAGTAAAATAGACTACTAATTTTTACACAGATTTTCTAAATACAAAAGTATTACACTGGAAAACATTTTAATTACATAGCTATAACATTTAGATATTGCTAACTTCTTAGCTTTTTTGCTTTAGCAATAAATTGGCCCATGCATTAATTTAAATTTGACACCTTATGAAAGGAAAATATTTGTATCACATTGGATAATCAAAACTCTATAGTCATACCAGGTATAGTGGCTATGCCTGTAGTCTCAGCTACTGGGAAGGCTGAGGTAGGAGGATTGCTTGAGTACAGAAGTTTGAGGCCAGCCAGGGCAACATAGCGAGATCTGGTTCTTAAATACAAGCAAACAAGAATCCCCCAAATCTCTACAGTTGGAAAGTTTGCGTATACAAGTATAAATTCTGGAACTGAAAAATATACTCTAATAAACGCTATTTAAAATTTAAAACTTCTGTAATGGCCAAGGTTATGAACTTTCAGAATGGAATACAGCCAAAAGAGAAAAAGCTACTGTGACCCAGAGAGTTCTTTTGTAATCATCAAATAAATGTAGTGATTTAGAATATACTTTGTACTTGGCTTAAATGAAACACCACACACACACACACACACACACACACACACAAGCATAGAGTAGCAAGTTAACCTGAAGATATCAATTTAACCTTAAAATGTAATATATATTTATTATGAATATATATTCATACTAAATTTATAATATTCAATATATATGAATTATATAAAAATATAATTATATAAATTATATTATTACTTAGTGTGTGTGTATATATATATATACACACATGTATATATATATATATGGAAGATGTATCATCTAAGACACTTATCTGTTTATTTCAGTTAATTGTCAGGGTCTCAAATAATGTTTCTATCAATGGATAACAGAATTCTATAAATGAATTATATTATTAGTGTTATCAATTTGTAGATTGGATCTTAAGAAACTGAGGAGTCAGAGACTTTCCAGTATCATCCAAGTAACAGAATGAAACTAGAATAAAATCTAATAACATCCATATTTTTCAGTTATGGCATACTCTCATCAATGCTTGTTTGTTAATTCACCTTTATAAAGATAGACTTTTAGAAGGTAAACATTTGTTTCCTTTATTTTCAAACCTGCAACTAGAAGTTTAATTCTTAGATTTGTACAATCACTCAGGGAACTCTATTGGCAGGATTTTTTAAATTAAAAAAAAATACACTTTTAGTATATATATTTTTAAAAAATTTAAATACTTCAAAAAAAGCATAACATAAAAATAAGGCTAGTGTCTCAACATAACTTGGTAATGTTTCCATAGCAGAATATATAATAAATCTGCTTTATTTTAAAAAATTGCTGCATAGTATTCAATTGTATGAATGCACCAAAATTTCCTTACTCTGTCAGTAGGGAGATTAAAAGGAAACAAACAAGACAGTTATGACAGACTTCTATTTTTGAGTGGAACGGAATACTTCTTTGAGTGGACAAATGCTCCAAGGGACAATCACTAGAAAGAACTAATTTATAAAGTTATCTGATAAATGTATCAGAGAGCTGCAGAAGCAATGAAACTGAAGTGGTTAGTATTCCACAGAGGAGAGAACTACAAAGAGGGTAAGCTCATGATGGTAGCTACTTTTTCCCTGATGTCATTTTCTATTTATGGATACAAACAAGAAACTGAGAATTAGTTTCTTCACAAAGAGAAATCATGCTGGATGGACAGGGAAACTAGCGGAGATTTTGGCTGTCACATGGGACTTTCTTCTGTCTCAAAACATTTGCTAGTTTGTGAGGTTGTGTGAAAGCAAGGGGAAAAATCTGATACTGATTGAAGTTTACAACAATTTTGTGGAGCTAAGGTGATAAACATACCAGACAGGAACAATTATGAGGAGGTATCTAAAGCTTTCAGATGAAAGTAAGAAAAATAAGTCACAGTAAGACTAAACTTTTCCAAAAGTGCAATCTAACTTTCAGCTAGCTCAGTCTGTGATTAAGGGGAAATTTTCTCAATTTAGTTGTCCAGAAGAGAAAATAAAAAGCTTTTTTTTGGGAGAATTTAATATCATCTGGGACCTACAAGTTTTGTTTTTAATCTACTGAGTGTCTGCTTAAGTCTTTTGCCAGCTTTTTAACGAGGTTATTTATTTTTTGCCTGTTGCATTGCCTAAGTTCCTTATAGATTCTGAATACTACACTTTTGTTGGAGATTTCTCCCATTCTGCAGGTTGTCTGTTTACTTTGTTGATAGTTTTTTCTTCTGTGTGGAAGCACTTTACTTTAATTAGGTCCCACTTGCCCGCTTTTGTTTTGTTGCAATTGCTTTAAGGGTTCATCAAAAGTTATTTCCCAAGGCCAATGTCCCAAATGTTTCCTAGGTTTTCCTTTAGGGTTCTTACAGTTTGACGTTTTGTATTTAAATCTTTACTCCATCTTGAATTAATCTTTGTATATGGTGAAAGGTAGGGGTCCAATGTAATTCTTCTGCATATGGCTAGCCAGCTATCCAAGCACCATTTACTGATTAGGGAGTACTTTCTTCATTACTTATTTTTGTCACCTTTGTCAAAGATCAGATGACTACAGATATGTGGCTTTTTTTCTGTGTTCTCTATTCGATTCTGTTGGTCTATGTGTCTCTTTTTGTACCAGTACCATGCTATTTTGTTTACTGTAGTCTTATAGTACAGTTTGAAATCAGATAATGTGATGCCTCCGGCTTTGTTCTTTTTTTTTTTGAGACGGAGTCTCGCTCTGTCACCCAGGCTGTAGTGCAGTGGCCGGATCTCAGCTCACTGCAAGCTCCGCCTCCCGGGTTCACGCCATTCTCCTGCCTCAGCCTCCCGAGTAGCTGGGACTACAGGTGCCCCCCACCTTGCCTGGCTAGTGTTTTTTTGTATTTTTTAGTAGAGACGGGGTTTCACCGTGTTAGCCAGGATGGTCTCGATCTCCTGACCTAGTGATCCGTCCGTCTCGGCCTCCCAAAGTGCTGGGATTACAGGCTTGAGCCACCGCGCCCGGCCGGCTTTGTTCTTTTTGCTTGAGATTTGCTTTGGCAATTTGGGCACTTTTTTGATGCCATATAAATTTTGGAATAGCTTTTTTTCTGATTCTGTGAAAAATGACATTAGTAGTTTGATAGAAATCTATAAACTGCATTGAACTTGCAAATTGTTTTGTGCGGTATGACGATTTTAACACTATTTATTGTTCCAGTCCATGAGCATAGAATCTTTTTCCATTTGTTTGTGTCATCTGTGATTGACCACAGTGTTTTGTAGTTCTCCTTATGGAGATATTTTACTTTCTTTGTTAGTTGTATTCCTGGGCATGTTTATTTGTTTGTTTGGTTATTTTTGTGGTTATTGTAGAAGGGACCGAGGTCTTGATTTGGCTGTCCACTTGAGCTTTATTGGTACATAGACATACTGCTGATTTTTGTACATTAATTTTGTATACTAAAATGTTACTGAAACTGTTGATTAGTTCCAGCAGCCATTTGACAGAGTCTTCAGGGATTTCTAGTTATAGAAGCATATTGTCAGTGAAGAGCGATAGTCTGACCTCTTTTTCTATTTGGATACCTTTTATTTCTTTTTTGCCTGATTGCTCTGGCTAAGACTTCCTGTACTATGTTGAACAGGAGTGGTGAAAGTGGGGTTTCCCTTTTATAATAATTTTTTAAAAATAGAGAAAAAATCATTTGTAACTCACAGACCATATGCAAAAACAGGCCATAGTCTTCAACCCCAGTGACATAAAATTAAATTGTCATGTATTGATACTAGAAAATATTAACAAAGCAGAGGTGTGCAGTTTTCTCTTTAGGGTGCAGATAGTAAATACCTCTGTATCATATAGTCTCTGTCACACAATTCTACTGTTGTAGTACAAAAATAGCTATAACTATTGTGTAAAAATAATGAGTAGAATAGTTTCTTTTGCTGTGCAGATCTGGTCATTAGAGAAATGCAAGTCAAAACCACAATGAGTTATATCTCACACCAGTTAGAATGAAGATCATTAAAAAGCCAGGAAACTTTTTAGTGGAGAGGATGTGGAGAAAGAGGATGTGGAGAAAGGGGATGTGGAGAAATAGGAATGCTTTTACACTGTTGGTGGGAGTGTAAATTAGTTCAACCATTGGGTAAGAGAGTGTGGTGATTTCTCAAGAATCTAGAACTAGAAATACTATTTGGTCCAGACATCCCATTACTGGGTATATACCCAAAGGATTATTAATTATTATACTATAAAGACACATGACATGTATGTTTATTTCAGCACTGTTCACAATAGCAAAGTCTTGGAACCAACCCAAATGTCCATCAATGATAGACTGGATAAAGAAAATGTGGCACATATATACCATGGAATACTATGTAGCCATAAAAAAGATGAGTTCATGTCCTTTGTAGGGACATGGATGAAACTGGAAATCATCATTTTCAGCAAACTAACACAAGAACAGAAAAACCAGACACTGCATGTTCTCACTCATATGTGGGAGTTGAATAATGAGAACACATGGACTCAGGGAGAGGAACATCACACACCAGGGCCTGCTGGCGAGTGGGGGGCTAGGGGAGGAATAGCATTAGGAGAAATACCTAATGTAGATGATGGGTTGATGGGGGCAGCAAGCCACCATGGCACATGTATACCTATGTAACAAACCTGCACGTTCTGCACATGTACCCCAGAACTTAAAGTAAAATAAAAATAAATAATGAGTAGGAATTTGAGAAATGTATTTGCAAAAATGGACGGTGAGCCAGACTTAACCTGTGAGATGCAGTTTGTAGACCCATGACATAAAAATGTGTGAAAGAATGGACAAGATGAATAAAAACATTACACATGAATCTCAAAAACATAGCATTGAACAAAATAAACCAGAACAAAAAAATAATATACAGAATGATCCCATTCATATAAAGGCAAAAACCAAAACTAATCAATTGTGTAGAAATAAAGATAATGGTTTCCTTTGAATGTGAGGGCGGAGGACATGACTGAAAGAAGGCTTAGGTTGGCTCCTGCGATGTTGATACTATTCTGTTTCTCGATATCCTTGCTAATTACTCGGGGATATTCACTTTGTAAAGCTTTTGAACTGTACTCTGAGTTTGTGTATGTTTCTTTATGTATGAAATACCTCAATAAAGTGCTTATTGAAGAAAATAACACCTGTCCCTGTAAAAATTTTAGCATCAAGTGTCTCTTATTGTGATGCTAATAGCCGCTATAAAATAAAGGTCTTCCTATTGAGAGACTACTGACATTGACATATATTCAAGAGTGACTTAGTGTTAAGGAATTTGATTTGGGAATTTCTGAACTCTATTTATACTCTTGTGTAAAACTAATATGCCTGAGAATGTTGACCAAGACCTTGTAGTTGTCACTTTCCACAAATGTATATAAATATACATATACATATATATTTTCAAATTCACCTTTCTCTTTCTTTACAAAATATATGCACATCTCTCACTTATTTGAAATGACAACCCCAGTGTATTGGACCAGTGTATAATATCTCCCTGACACAAAACAATTGATGATTGCAAGTATGGATTTGTGTTAAAAATAAATGGCTCTATTAACTGGATTACAATGCTGATTAATGTCTGGTTGTTTCCAAGTTTTGTATGCAATACATTCGAACAAAAGGCCTAATTGTCAGCTGATTAAATATACCTTCTTCAGTTGATCATTGTGAGTTCACTGATAAACAACTTAGAAGGAATTCAAATAGTTGAGGGACATAACTGTAAAATATTTTGGGAGTAGAATTATGATAAATTTATTTGCAGAATAAGCATTTCTCATCTACTTATTTATGGGAAGGTAGTTATCAATGGTAATTTTCAACATTTCTCATCATAAGTAAATAGATGAGAAATATCATCAATGTCATCAACATTTCTCATCTATTTATTTATGGCATAAATAAATTTATGGGATAAATCTATTTATTTATGGAAACATTTCTCATCTATTTATTTATGGGAAGGTCATCATCAATGCTAATATTCATCTAAAAATAGGATGGAAATCAGTGTTGCATCCAGTCTCAGTCTAGGAATCATTTAGAGTCAACCATGGATATATGAAACAACTGAGAAAAAAAAAAAAAAAAACAACTTCTTTCATCACACTGAGACAACATTTTAAGTTATCCAACAAAATATGATTTATTTATAATGTTTCAGTCAGTAATATGTCAATATTATTTGTAATAATATTTTAATCCAGAAGAAAATTTGAGCATTTTGGGATCATAGAAAAATGCCAAATTTTAATTTATATTTTTGTGTCAGAGAAGTATGATTGTTAAAATAATTTTAGGTACCAAAACATATTTTAAAATAACATTCTATCAGAGAAATGGATGGAAAATATGAGTTCAAGAGAAAATAACTAGGTAAGAGTTAGGATGTTAAAAAGAACTTTTTCATGCATTTAAAGAATGTATATTATAATAGGAATTAAATGCCTATGGTATTTAGGATCATTCCACTCATTTTCTATTTATTTCCTAGAAGGATTACAACCAATTTACTTAGAAAATTAAATATTTGTCAAATGCAGAAATCACTTCCTTTAGTAGTATTAAAATTTACAAAATATTTTAAGCTAAAAGTGTTTAGGGAATTATATGGTTTTACAAATTCCTTTAGGAAGCACTTAGCTAATACAAGTTGAAAACACCTGCTCTAACAAATTTGGTATTCTTCAACTGGATAGAATACATTCTTAACATTTCCTCAGGATTTATTTTTTATTTTAGTTAATTGAATTTCATGCAAAATGTGTAACTTGGAGGTTTGCAAAACCATCTTAAATTACTTGGAGTTTGCTTTTCAATGAAGATTTTGTTATGCGGGCAAAACATGTGCCTTTTTAGATAAAATTTGAACCTAATATAATAATTATGTTAAGCTACTCAATAAAAGATTACTGTCTGTTCTCAAACACAGTCGATTTAGTTGTTTCACTCTTAGTGAGCATCCTGATTTTACTCAGACCAAACAGGCAGTCAAGTGGAATTTGTATCTCTATTGCCAATCTTGCTCAATTCTATTGATTTTACCTATTGGTAGAGATAAAATATACTTAATATACCCTGCTTTTGCTTCAGTTTCTGGACCAGATTTTTAATATGGAAGACAATGGAATCTTGTAGAGTTAAAAAGCTGTTCAGGCAGTGTTTCAGGCACTTAGCATTGGTAAAGCAAATGCTCAAGAAAGAATATAAATTATTATTAACATTTCATTTTGAGAGTTAAGGGTTCATTTTTCTTTTTTAAAAGTATTATACTTTAAGTTCTAGGGTACATGTGCACAAGGTGCAGGCTTGTTGCATATGTATACATGTGCCATGTTGGTGTGCTGCACCCGTTAACTCGTCATTTACATTAGGTATTTCTCCTAATGCTATCCTTCTTCTCTCCCCACGCTACGACAGGCCCCGGTGTGTGATGTTCCCCTGCCTGTGTCCAAGTGTTCTCATTGTTCAGTTCCCTATGAGTGAGAACATGTGGTGTTTGGTTTTCTGTCCTTGCGACAGTTTGCTCAGAATGATGGTTTCCAGCTTCATCCATGTCCCTATAAAGGACATGAACTCATCTTTTTTAATGGCTGCATGGTATTCCACGGTGGAAGACAGCGTGGCAATTCCTCAAGAATCGAGAACTAGAAATACCATTAAATCCAGCCATCCCATTACTGGGTATATACCCATAGGATTATAAATCATTCTGCTATAAAGACACATGCACACGTATGTTTATTGCGGCACTATTCACGACAGCAAAGACTTGGAACCAACACTGATAGACTGGATTAAGGGTTAATTTTTCTAAGAGTAATTCTTCCAAGCTGACCTCCCAGACGGGAGTTGAGCTCCCTTCTATTTGCTTCATGGAAACCAGCAGGGCCTGGTACTTAAGGTAATCAATTTTGGATTACTACAGGGCTTGGGAGCCAGCATCCCCTTCTCATTCATCACCCCAAGGGAGGCTGTTTCTTTTTCAACTTCCAGTTTATAAGACGCATAATCCAAATTTGGGGGGGTCTCTCCAGTATCTGTCTTTTGGATCTGCTAGATCTCTAGGCTTAATGGGGAATCTGGACACCCGTTATTGCTTTTGCCTCTGAGTTTTCTCCTGTAAAGCTGTTCCAGCAGGCTTAGTGTGTGGACGCCCCCTGGCTATATGCCTTTGTCCACTCGACACCTATGCACAATTTATATGGTATAAATGTATGTGCAAGTGCATGAAAAAGAAAAAAGCAGAGAAACAAAAATGATTAATATCCAAATTACAATGATGATGCCACCACATTATAATTCTTAATATCACAGCCTCACAAATGCATTGGTGAAAATGTCACTTACTGGATTATTAGGTTTCATAAGATACTGCTTGTAAAGTACGTACAAGAGTGTCCAGTGTTCATTCGTTCATTTATGGATATATTGATATATTTATTCATTCACTTCTAATGTTGATGGAGTACCTATAATGAGTCAGATTATATTCCAAATACAGGGCATTAAGAAATTCTCAATAAATATGAGGTATTATTTCAATAGCAGAGTTTTAACTATAAACACTACTATTATTAAAATTATTTTATTTTTAAGTTTATTAAGTTGGTGCAAAAGTAATTGAAGTTTTTAGTATTAAAAGTCATGCCAAAATATTATTAATATATTATTAATAACCCATTTAAATCAATTTCTATGAATGGTGTGTGTGGGTATATATGTGTTTGTGTATGTGTGTGTGTAAGTGTGTGTTCTGGTTAGTTTTAATCTTCATTTCACTGCCTGGACAGCTGTCTAATATTGAAGTGTCCTAGTTTGCAGCACACTACATGGGCCATTTATATTCATTTGAAATACATACTCAGAACCCCATACTCCAGAGGTCTTATACAAACATGTGAATTCATCCAGCTTATCTAGCATTGTACCTCATAAACAACAGAGGCTGTTTAATTATATGCCTAGCAAATATCACAAAGCATTTTTTAATGAAATAAGCATTATTTAAATATGGGAATTATAAGGAATACTTGCCTCCATTTAAAGATGGAGTAAGAATCTCAAAAGCTGAATAAAACATATCATTATAATAGTGTACTTGATTTATAGTTCCTTCCTGACTAGATTTTTGTCACTTTGCACAAGCTAGATTTTTAGCTAAACATTTAGCTGAATCCTGTCAAAGAAATATTACTGCATCTGCCTTCTGCTGTTGGAAAACTGAAAAGGACAGAGACTTAGAAAGTCACCACACTTACATAAAGGACATTTTTCTGTCTTTATATGTATTTGCAGTTGTGATATCATTTAGCCTAAGGCATCCTATCATAATATACTACCTGACATTCGATATCATCTTACCTGCTTCTGTTACAGGCTCATTTAGCAAATTAAATCTAAGAATTTCAAAGAACAAATTAGCTAATGGTAGATCTATCACGTTGATGCATAAATAAAAATAAAGTGTAGTTTTCACATAGTTCTATACACATTGAAATGTACTTCCAAAACACTTGAAGAAATATAAAATGTATTTTATATTTTGTTACTATGGCTTTTATTACTATGGTCATGGTATGAGATTTTCTATTTGCTCTTTGTAGAAAGAATGGAAGCTTAATCAGCAGTTCTATATTCTGATTTCATAATAGAAAAACTGAATCTTAACCCAAAATTGTTTTTCTTTAAAATGTAAATATAAAATACGATTTTCCTTTTTGTCTTATTTTCTGGCATTAATGCAATACACGGTTGCTTTAGAAAACTTAGCTTGTATAGAGAAATACAAAGAAATATCTTCAATTACTCCAAATTTTGCAACCCCAAATTTATTAATTTTGAAAGGTATTCTTCTGTAGTAATAACATTAACTATTCTTTAGTCTTTTGCAATAGATATATTCTTCTCTTTTATCCGTCTAATCTCTGCAATTTAAAAATAAAGCAATGTTAATTCTACTTTCTATACCTTTGAGGAAAGAGAAATTGTGTAAAGTATTCTTAACTTGGAGTCCAAGTGATTATATGTATGGTAGTATTGATTTACAAAGTTAAAGGGTAGAGTAGAAATGGATTTAATTTCAGGAGTGCAACAACAACAACAAAAATTAAACATATGCCCAGGCACTGCCTTAGGTGCTGTGAGACAAGATGCTAACTATAGCATGGTCATAATTTTCAAAGACCTGAAAGCCTAAATAAAATAGACAGCAAAGGCATAAATACTAATAAGTAATTCTGTGCAAACTCTGATACAATAAGATGCATACAATAAAATGCACACCTGAGACACAAATGAAAGGAGCAAATTTGAAAGGACATAGATCCGTTCATCAGGCAAATGGGGCTTAGGAAACACAGTAACAGAGAATTCCAGTGTGATTTTGTAGCATGTGCAGAAACACAGAAACATAAAAGGGCAGACTGAGGAATTTAGGAATTTCACATGGCTGTTGTGTGGATGTGAAGTAGGGTGTGTGTGCCCAGACTTGAGGTATATTTTAGGTAAGGTGGAAAATGTGAACAAGTGAAGACAGCTGAATGAAGACAGTAACAAATGGTTGGAAGTGGCAAATTATAAAGCATCTGATGCATCACGAAAGGGTGAACCAATAAACCTTTTTACAGAAATATGTGTGAAAGTGCGGAACAAGCAAGGTCTGCAAGGCGAGTAAGGTGTGAAATGCATGTAAGAGCAGCAAGAATCTCTTGAAGGTTTTAGAAAGTCCTTATGGTAGTTTTTACCTCAGGTATACAAGCATGGGCCAGCCCCCTTTTTCATAATTTCCTGGCTATGCTCTAACTGGGTCTGACAAGAGTGACTTTATCATAGTTTCAGCAACTTTCACATTCAGTACCATGGACTTCAACTTTCAGTGAGTTTTCCCAGCCTCAGCACTACTGCCTTTTTGGGCTTGCCACTTCTCTATTGTGGAAGGCTCTCTTGTGCATCGTAGAATGTTTAGCAGCCTCCTTGGTGTCTACTTATTAGATTCAAATAATACCCTTAGCTGCCTTCTCCATTTGTAGTGTTCAAGAGTATCTTCAGACACTGCCAAATGTTCCCTGAGAGGCAGAAATTGCTTCCCAATTGAGAACCATTACATTTAACAATCACCCAAGTTCCATGTAATGGAGTTACATGATGAGATTTAGACTATAGAAGAAATTCTGGTGGCAGTATAATTAAGTGTGTGAAAGTGTGGAGAGGACAGAGAGAAACTGGAGGCAGATGATCTAGTTTAGAAACTATTATAATAGCTTTCTCTATTCCTATGAATAAGGATACTTTGACAAACAAAATAGTAATGTCATCAAAATAAATATTTAACCTTCTATAAAACTCCAACTCACGGAGTATTTGTCTATTGCCTTCTCTTCTGAGTACAAATATCTTGCCAATTACATAATATTATTAATTATATGCTATAGTGCTTAATAACCAGCTCCGGTTTAAGCATTTAATATTTTGTATAATGTCTGTGGCTTCTCTTTTTGTAGACGCAGCTATCCTAAATGTGTTGCTTCCTGTTCTCTGTAACTGTAAACACTAAGGTTTAATTACATTGGAAACAGAATATTGACGTTCATAGAAGCACATCTAAGCTGAGATTGTGGAAATCATAATGAAAGCATATATTATTGCCATCCTCGAACATTTAGCTGTTTACACCTATTTTTAACAAATACATGGGATCAGCTCTGTAAGAAGCACGTTAGGCTCTGAAGACATGATAGTGAGCAGTAGTGACCTTCTTGCCCTCATGAGCTTGAAGTTCAGTGGAAGTATCAAACATTCGTCAAATAACCGTACAGTACAAGTGAGACTGTACCTACAGAAAGTGCTGTGGAAGACAAAAAGTAGGAAAAACCTTTTAGAATAATTACAGTGATCATATGAAGTTCAGAGTTATAATCACATTTCAGTATTATTGCCCAGAGTGACATCTTTGGGGCTATGGCTGTAGCTCAAGAACATACTTTCATTTTGTGCAAAAGTGCATGTAGACTACATTTGAACTGATTTATTACTCTACAAAAGTTGTATTTATTATTCTACATATTCTTATAAAAAACAAGTCTAATCTGCAGTTAACCCTTGAACAACACGGGTTTCAGCTGTGAAGGGCCACGTACATGTGGACATTTTTTCAACAAAAGTTACACCAAGTATGCCTGCCTCTCCTGCCTCATCTCCCACCTCGTCCATTTATTCCTCCTCTGCCACCCTGGAGACAGCAAGACCAGCCCCTCCTCTTCCTCCTTTTCCTCAGCCTAGTCAACATGAAGATGCCTAGGATGAAGACTTTTATGATGACCCACTTCCACTTAATGAATATAAATGTAGTTTTTAAAAATAATTTTCTTAATAACATATATTTCTCTAGTTTACTTTATTATGAAAATACAGCATATAACATATGTAGCATACAAAAAATGTATAACCAACTGCAAATGTTATTTGTAAGGCTTTGAGTCAATGGGAAGCTATTAGTAAGGATTTGGGAGAGTCAAAATTTATGTGTGGATTTTTGACTGTGTGGAGGTCAGCACACTTAACCTTCGTGTTGTTCAAGAGTTAACTGTATTTTTGACCTGCTAAAAGGAGTCATTTTGTGTAAATATAATCTGTAAAACATTGGCAATTAGTGAACTAAACAGCGCCCGGGCTGGAGTGCAGTGGCCGGATCTCAGCTCACTGCAAGCTCCGCCTCCCGGGTTTACACCATTCTCCTGCCTCAGCCTCCCGAGTAGCTGGGACTACAGGCACCCGCCACCTCGCCTGGGTTTTTTTTTTTGTATTTTTAGTAGAGACGGGGTTTCACCGTGTTAGCCAGGATGGTCTCCATCTCCTGACCTCGTGATCCGCCTGTCTCGGCCTCCCAAAGTGCTGGGATTACAGGCTTGAGCCACCGTGCCCGGCCTAATGCTGCTATATAAGAAGAATTTTGCATCAGACAAGACTGAATTATTTCTGCCACTAATACCAAAATTCATGATGCAAAGTTCTATATATAACTAACTATTTATCCTCCAACATTTGGTAAGTAATCACTGATGTTTGCTGAAAAAATGAATAAAAAAACTTGCTTTATGTTAGGCACTGTGAAAGCCAAGGCACTACTTTTAAGAACCTAACAAATGAGAAAAAGAAAGAACCATATTCTTACTAAAATGTATGATACTGCAATGTGTAAGAGTGATTTACTGAACTTTCTAATATCTTGGGTCAGAAAAAGATGGCTTCCTATGGAAGAGAGCAGAAATATCCAAGAGGTTTTGGAAAGGAGTTAGCGTTTGAATGGATCTTTCAGTGTGAGAAAGTACTTGAAAGGCAGAATTATGGGAAGGAAAACTACCAGCATAGGAAAAATACAGGGAGATGATGTGGCTAAGAAAACAAGAAAGAGAACCAATGTCCTTTAGTGATGTGCAAAAGTGATGGAATTGAAGGCTGTAGGAGAGCCAACCAGCAGTGGCAAGGCAAAGGACTGCACTTGAGGAGCCACCATTAGAAGAGGTGAAGCCAACTGTTTAAAAGGCCATTGAAGTAATTTTCCAAGTTTTTATCTGGAGACCCCTTTGTACTCTTGAAATTATAAGAGTAAAAAAGGGTTTATTAACCCCAAAGAACTTTTATTTTTATAAGTTATAACTTTTAAGATTAGACATTGAAATAATTCAATTTAAAACTACTAGCAGTGAGCGGTAGCTCACACCTGTAATACCAGCACTTTGAGAGACTGAGGCGGGAAGATTGCTTGAGGCCAGGAGTACGAGACTAGCCTGGCCAACACAGCAAAACCCCATCTTTACTAAAAATACAAAAATTAGCCAGGCATGGTGGCGCCTGCCAGCAGCTCGAGGGGCTGAGGCACGAGAATTGCTTGAACCTGGAGGTAGAGGTTGCAGGGAGTCAAGATGGAGCCATGGCACTCTAGCCTCGGCCACTGAGCAAGACTGTCTCAAAAAAAAAAAAAGAAAGAAAGAAAGAGGAAGAAACTTATTAATTCATTTAAGAGTAACTGCAATAAATCCTTGAATTTAACATAAATAACATGCTTTACAAAATGTGACCATATTTTTCCAAAACAAAAAACAGTGAGAATATTGGCATTATTTTGCATTTTTGCAAATCTAATGACTGGCTTAACTGAAGACCCTCTGAATTCACATATGTGGTTCTGCATTCAGTCTATTGCTCTATGTTGCTTTGACTAAAGTATATGAAGAAAATCTAGCCTTATATCCATGTATAGTTAGAAAAGGGAAAGGCCTTTTGACGGTCTATTTAGATGATTGTAGACATTCTTCTTTGATTCTAAACCAAAACTTGCAAGTGGTAGTTTCTTAAATGATAACGGCAATGTGGAATCTAAAACTATATCAATCAATGTTTTGCAGTATATTAAAATCCATTGTTCTCTGTTATGCTTTGAATGTATTTTTTACTCCTGCATTATTTTGTAGCACTTACATTAGTCTATGGGAAATACTGGTTCAATTTGTTATGCAAATCTTCCAAACTTTGATACATTTTTAAATACAATATTAAAATATCATACTTGGTAATATTACCACGAATATCCTCAGAAAAGTATGTATTGGAAAGCTATCAAACATATGGTGGTGGATGCAATTTTTCTAAAATTATGATTTTTGCCTGAAAGCTTAAATTTTATCATTGGCAACAAATCCCATAATTTATTTCTCAGGAAGTGACAGACTCACTTTGTTAATTTGTGAGAAAATATCTGCCAAATATGCAAGCCTGCATAACCATAGTTTGTCAGTTGCTTTTTCAAGTACAAATGTTTTTCCATGAAAAGAAAGCTGCTAGTTTAGTTCCCCACTCAAACAATGGCAAAAATACTTTCCTTTGAGGCAACCATTATACTTCCATTATAAGGAAGCAGCATCAGGCTGAATGTTAAAAAGATGCATACGCAAGAGTTAATGCTAAATATAAATTTCTAATTTTTACTGCATCATAGAGGCCATTCTTAAGTGAACTTGATTTTTTTTTTTTTTTTTTTTTTTTTTAGCTGTGAGTGCATAGTAAATATTAGAATCCACCACAGTTTGGTGCTACTGCCTTGATTCATGCTCTTCTTATCAGTGTAATCTAAATATGTGAATAAGATGAAGGCAAAAGAGGTCTTATAAAAATAATCTTTACCTTCATAACCTCCTGAAAGTGTTTCAGAAACCCTCAAGTTTCCACAGACAATACTATGTGGTCCAGGCCTGTGGTAATTAAATAAAGTAGCTACTTACTTGATTTTGTAAATTTTGGTTTTATAATTGTCTGTGATAAAGCTCAACTCACATTTGTTTTGTTGACTTCAAGTTGGCTTTCCAACTCTGATTTACTTTTTTCTACATATAAATGGCTACAATACAATAAGTTATTACTTGTTTTTCATCTTTCTGACCCCAGATATTGATCTTATATGTTAGCAAATATCTCTAGAATACCCTCTCCACTTCCAGGGTATGACTTTTTAAATGGATTAACCTATCTAAAATAAAAAACATAGCATTCAGCATTATAATTTGACAGCAAATGTCACAAAGTCATAAATGAACTCCAAACTTTACACTTTTTTGCTTATGATATAATGAATCATTATTTCTTAAATAATAAGTAAAATATTGTTACAGAAGTTCTTTTAACAAAGTGATACAATAATTAAGGGGGGAGGAGAAAATAAGGTAAATAAGTTCATATTTTAAAAGGTTTTAAGATGGGAGATAACAGTGTGTACACACAGACATACAGAGTAGAATAATACATACTGGAGACCTGGAAGAATGGAAAAGTGGGAGGGGAGTGAATGATGAGAAATTACCTACTGAGTACCCTGTACACTATCTGAGTGATGTTTTCACTAAAAGCTCCAACTTTACCACTGCACAATATATCCACGCAAGAAAACTGAACTAGTACCACCTAAATCTATTTGTGAAGAAGGCTTTAAGTTTCATTCTGAGGCAAAGATCAAGATACAGGAGACCTCACATCTGACTACTGTTTAATTGCAACAGTTTCCATTCTTTAATCTGCTGGAGGGATATCATAATTTTTCTTATTATAAGTAAGAAATGAACTTACTTCTTTTAGACAAATTCTATACTATTTAACAAAATATAGTGTTGTTAAAACAATTTAAAAGAGCTATTTTATCCATGTATAATTTCATCATCTGGTGGCATGGAGTTTTTTGTTTGTTTGTTTGTTTTTCATTTTGCTTGTTTGATTCTTCTTCATTAAATCAACTGAGATATCTTACTTCAAAATAATATTGTTTTTCTGTAGGACAGAAAAAGTGCAATCTTTTCCTAATCCATGGCAAAGCTCACTGCTAACACTCTTATAACAAAAGGCAGATAAACAAGACAAAAATTTTACAGATTCATTTAACCAAAGTTTCATGTGACACAGGAGGCTTCAGGAAGGAAGACCCAAAGAGATGGGAAAAACCGTATATTTTTATGCTTGGGTTTGATGAAGAATTCAATAGTTGTATAGAAGTACGATTGGACAAAATTGGTATAATCTAATGGTATCATACTGGGTGTCTTCGTCCATTTTTTGTTGCTATATCCGAACACCACAGACTGTTTAATTTCTAAAGATGAGAAACTTATTTCTTCCGTTCTGGAGGTTGGGAAGTCCAAGAAAACAGCACTAACAATCTGGTGAGGGCCTTTGTGCTGCATCACCCAATGGCAGAAAGAAGGGCAAGAGAGGACTCTTGAGAGAGAAAGGGGGGCAAACTCATCCTTTTTATTAGGCATCCACTCCCACAAAAACTAACCTATTCCCATGGTAACAGCATTAATCCATTCATGGGGGCAGAGCCTTCAAAAACTAATCACTGCTTAATGATCCCAACTCTCAACACTGTTGCATGGAATTAAGTTTCCAACACGTTCATTTTGCGGGGGTTGGGGGGAATTCAAACCATAGCACGGGGGTGGAGCTGTAAGGTCTGTCTCTTCAGATTCTTCTTGGCCTCTGGGTATAGGGCGGGATCCTCTGGAATGAGAGTTTTATTACCTATTACAGGGAGAGATAAGTCAGACAATTATTTTACTATCAGCTGTCCCACAGAAAGTCAGGGGAAGGTCAGAGTATCCTTGCTTCTGCAGTTTTCTCAGTTGCCAAGATGCCTTGTTATGGGGTATCATATTCTGAGCCCCAACACTTCTCATCTAGCTATCAATGCAAAACAGTCCAGTCAAGCACAGATAAATTAGAATGCAGTTGCCGACACTGGCAAAAAATGAGTAGTAAAATAGTAAATGTGTATTTCAGGAATAACTGCAAAAGATCATCTACTACTTGATCATTATATGTAAAAAGATTTGTAATATGTGGCTTTTCTTAACTCACTAAATATAGAGAATAGAATGAAATTTTAAAAATGGCAAAGCTTAATCCTTTCTGTTTGTTTGACTTCCCCAAAATAAAATATTTATTTTAGAAATGTTTTAATATAATTTCAGGTTCCATTATAATCTATTTTAAGATTATGAAGAATATTGTAACTCTCTGTATTTTCAAGAATATTTTAATTTTGTGCAGATTTTTTATACACTATTTTACTTGTTGTGAATTTCAGTTAAAATTATTAAGCATTTAATAAACACCTATTTTGTGTCAGGCTCTCTTTGTTAAAAATATGGATTTATTGTTTAAAGAAATGTAAAATTAAGAGGAAAACCTAAGAATTACTAAATATACTTATACATTAGGATACAGTCTGTGTAGATTTATATACAGATTATTTGATTTTTTTAAGCTATCCATCTACAGAAATTCTAGATCAGATATTTAATTTCAGAATCTTAGCAGGAGATACTATAATTACATATATGTGTGTGTGTATATATATGTGTGTGTGTATGTGTATATACATTTATATATATATATATATGCATTTTCTTTTCTTTTTTGATGAAACTACATTTCACTTGTGATTTTCAGGAAGGAAAGCTAGATTATGAGCCAGAACTAATTTAGTCTTCACTTAAGTTCCTTATTAGCTTTGTGATCTTCGATAACATTGCCCTGTATCCTAAAGTATAATTGTATGTAGTAACTCTCAGTTGTTTGTTTTTCCTCTTAATTTTACGTTTCTTTAAACAATGAATCAATCTTTTTAACAAAAAGCCTGGCACAAAATAGGTGTTTATTAAATGCTTAATAATTTTAACTGAAATCACAGCAAACAGAATAGTGTATAAAAAGCTGCACAAAATTGCCCCTTGGATAAGGCTTGTTTCAACATGATGATATTCCTTCCTATCAGAGAGATCTATACAGAGAGGCTTTAGTTATATCTATATTGTTATATATATAAAATAAAATAAAATATGGCAAAATGCTAGGATGTAACAGCTTTATGGTAGTGGCGTGTGTTTGTTTATCATTCTACTCTCCAGGCTTTTCTCTGTGTTTGAAATACATCATTATATATTTTCTTGAATATAGATATGTGACTTTTCCCTAATTTATTTGATCCCAGATTTTTCTGTCCCTGAAATATCACATGGTAATAATGTTCTATGGTATACAACTTGGTAAACACTTTAGCACCAAATGATTTAAAAATTTTAAAGAAAATTGCCAAGCACTATTTTATGTCCAATTTAGGTTAATGGTGATACCTTGTAGTATAACTAATTGCCATAGGTTGCTTTCTTTGTATATTATCAGCAGCCTAGGATTGAGCGCCTTAAAATAATGAAAGGAAGGTTATTGTTGTGCTCTATGACATCAATTACCAAAAGGGACTTTGAACTTCCCCCAAGAAATTGCTAGTCTGTAATAAAAATTTATTTTTCTAGCATTTGCCTTAAATGGAAGCTTGAAGACTTTAAATAAAAAGCAGACTTCAGTAATTTAATTTTAACGAATAGTTTGAATTTGTATCCAATGAGATGTTTGTAATGATAGGGTATAATTGACTTGGATTTGGCACACAAAATGTCATGTTCTATGCCATGGCCAAAGGAAGTCAGATGGCTAAATACAACATTGACAGGATGGGAAAGTATACTTTTCCCACAAGAAGTTACTGCTGGACACATGGCAATTGGCAAGACTGTTTAATCCTCTTACAGGGAGGAAGAATAAATAGTTAGAAACAAAAAATAGAAACCATGGTAATCTTCTCTCTGGTACAAAAATATTTACTTT
Organism: Colobus angolensis palliatus; assembly: GCF_000951035.1. Taxonomy (NCBI): domain Eukaryota; kingdom Metazoa; phylum Chordata; class Mammalia; order Primates; family Cercopithecidae; genus Colobus; species Colobus angolensis. The sequence continues at coordinate 8,404,101 of NW_012114364.1, read as the reverse complement.
TTCTTTGCATGCAAAATTTATTGACTCTTTCCTGAGGAACACACCCCGAAATCTCATCCAATCATGGTATTAGGCTTGATGTGCAGGATGTCATGATAATCTCTACCTGAGATTTGATGTGGCTTCTCTCACGTCAGAGACCAGTGAACTAAGACAAACTTTTTTTTTTCTACTTCCACAACATATAATGAGAAAATGGGAAGCAAGTATGTAATAACTATCTGCAATTCGCATACTAGTGTCTAGTATGTAAAGAGGAAGAATGGGATGTGAGGCGCATAGCAGTCTCTGGTCATAATTGTTCTGAAGTCCTCTAAGTCGAATGTTGTGAAGGATATTGTCTTTGATGTAGGGAAATATTCCTGAATTACGCCTCAATTCTGTGAGTAGTTTCTTTATGGGGTTTGGGTTTCCTCTCTGGGAGGACTTTTCTTACCCACAACTGGAAAGAACACTGGGGAATATACCATTCTTGAAAGTTGAGTATAGTGTTCTCAGTCTGCTTCTTCTATCAATATTTGCAGTACTAAAGGTTTTTTTCTACCTTTTAATCCATGCACGAACTGGTACAACTCTGAAATTCTTTTTTCCTTTATGTACCAATATTCAGACCCACAGTTTTTTGGAGAAATGTCTTTTTCTCTAGACTGAATATAATAATAAAAATCTATCTCAGCTGCCTCTACTGTTAGGCAAGGAGCGTCAGCTCCTCAAGAGACTACCCACAATCTGTAGCAAATTTCCTTCTCTACTATCAGCTGGGATTTATTCTGCTGTTAGTGAAAGAAGTAATTATTTCCTGTTCCCCTGCTGGAGAATCTTCCTACTTCTTTAGTACAGATTTCCAAACTATAGGAGGCAAGACATTAATGCTTTTGTTTTTTTAACTTGACATACACTTGGTAAATCAATGTTCTTTGTGTAAATGACCTATCATTTAAGATAAAATTTTGCTTTGGCAACTATAAAATTAGTCTTAAACTATGGTAGAGGAAACGGGTTTGGTTTCAAGGTGGTTATAATAAACAGACACTTTAAGGAGACTAAAAAGGCATGGTCGGTATGACTGATGGTAGGGATTCACATTAGGTAAGACTAAAAAAATGCTCAAGAAAGAATAATACGTTAGTAAAGTAGGGAAAAGGAAGAGATTGAACATTTCAGTGAAGATTAAGACCCATTGCAGTTGGAGTGAGAGAATGGGAGAGACTGGCATAATAGTTGGTGGTAGTTAGAGTGAGAATTGTGGAAAGCACACCATTAAACATATCAGTATTCTGTAGAAAGTGTAAAAGATTTGGGGCTATATCTTAAGTCTTTTTATTTAATTTTATCCGAAATATAAGCTATCTAAAAGATGTTATTTTATGCACATTTTCTCAAGAAATCCTTGGCATGCATACTATCTGTTACATGTAAAAACTGAGAGATTAAAAAAAAAAATCACTCTAAATTTCACATAGAATTTCAGAAATAAAAATTTTAAAAAAGATTTAATGTTTTATGCCATCATAGGAAAAAGGAACTACTAGTAATGCCATTTTCAATACAAAGATTGTCTGCTAAAAAACGTTGTTTCAATTTGAATTAAAGCGACACATGAAAACCTACTGTTATCATTCCTTTCTAAATAAAGCACTTACTGCACCAAAGTCAGCACTGGTAGAAACAAGGGGTGAATGACTGATTAAATTCTTAACCAGAGAGAATTACATGTATCAAGAAGTGTGATTTTCCTTGGAATTTGGACTTTAACCTAGTCAAACATTAATTTACATAGTTGAGCATTATTGCGGAAATATATTGTCCACAATTTATTGAGAATAATACAAAGGCTTTTCTAAAAACATATTTCCATATAATTAAATTCTCACTGTGGAACTTCTAAAGAATTGTAATTGCTTCTGCACAACTCAGTGATCAAAAACAGCAGTGAGATTGATGGTAAAGTAAAACTGACACTCTCTTGGTGAGAAAATCTCTATGCAATGCTTAGTTCTTTCGCAGAATATCACTTGAATGAATGCATTGGAAAATTTGGAATTGTGTGGTCCTAAATGAGCCCTATAATCTGGAGTTTAACGTAGAATATTCCACCTACATTGAGATGTTTATTCACTTTTTCAAAAGGTCCTGTGATAGGGGTTGGGAATACAAGGATAAAACAGCAATGTTCTTGCCTGACCTTTTGAAAACTGAAGCACTGCCTGCATAGCTAAAATTCTCAGGAGTTCTTATGCTCAAATACTTTTTTCTTGTCGGCTTCAAAGCTAGAAAGGCTACCTGACATGGGAGAAGTGGGTTTTTATTAATCAAGTGCTTCAACTGTCTTCCTGAAGGTTAAATAAAATATAGAACTTACTGAAATGCATTCAGAAAGCTCACTTTATTGCCTAGTCTACTTTAAAGCCAGTAGATCTGATGTGAACAGCTTTCAGAAAAATGTTAATGGTTAAAAATTTTAATTGAAAATCTGAAAATACAGACATGTATGGACTCCCAGTTGATTTAAGAGTGATTGATGGTATTTTCTACAGTACTGTTGAATATATGATTTTAAAATTACATTCTAAAAGAATATTTTTATAATTTTACGAATCTAAGATGTCATAAATAATAAATACCTCTTTATGTGTAATTAAAAAAGATAGGACCAAATAATGGCAGAGTCACTGGTTAAAAAAAATCCTCATTTCCAATATCGTAAAATGGAAAAATTAATATCTAAATCAATAAAATAGAACATAAAATGGCACGTGTATTTTTCTTTTGAAAAGATAATTGTAGATGAAATTTAGTTATTAGAAATAACACAGACAGATCTCATGTACCCTTGACCTGGTTTCCCACAATGGTTACTATCTTGTAAAACTGCAGTATGATATCCCATGTGAGAAACTGACATTGATACAATCTACTGATATTATTTAAATTTCTCCAGCTTTACATGCACTCACCAGTGTGTATGCATGTAGGTATATTTATATTTTATACTACAAAAATGTTTAAGCGCCTATTTGTGCATCCATCACCACACTCAAAATTTATAATAATTCAATTACAACATGGCTATTTTTGTTGCCCTGTTACCTGGCTTCCTTCTCACCCTTAAACCCCAGCCCCGAACCCTGGCAACCACTAATTCTTGCTTCATTTCTGTAACTTGTTCACTTCAAGAATATTAAATAAATGGAGTTATATCACATATAATCTTTTGGCATTGGCTTTTTGTTTTGTTTTGTTTTAACTAGGCATAATTCCCTGGAGATTCATCCAAGTTATAGCATGTTCCAATAACTGATCAATAGTCAATAGTTGGTTCCCTTTCATTGGTGAGTAGTATCTCATGGTATAAATAATCACCTATTGAATGATATCTCGATTGTTTCCATTTCTGGGCTATGACAATCAAAGCTGCTCTGAAGACTCAAGTACAGATTAATATAACTTTTGGGTAAGTTAAGTTTTCATGTCTTTGGGATAAATGTCCAAGGTTACAATTTCTTGGTCTTATGGTAATTTGTTTACTTTTTATCTTCTGATTAGTTTTTATCTTATGTTTTGTTTAATCTCACTTTTAGTTTTATAACAAGCGTTTAAATTTTTTTTCCAGAGTAGCTTTACTCTTTTGCAACCCACATTCTTGCCAGCATTTTGTGTTACTGCTCTTTTTAAGAAAAATTTTAGTCGTTCTATAGGCATGAGGTGATTCTTGTATTAATTTGCATTTTCCAAATGACTAATGATGTTGAACATTTTCATGTGCTTACTTGCCATTTGTACATTCTGTTCAGTGAAATATTATGTCTTTTGTCATTTTCTAGTTGTATCGTTTGCTTTTTTTACTGTTGGCCTTTGAGAGTTCGTTACATAGTCTAGATACTGGTTCTTTTTTGTGATATGTAGTTTGCAAATATTTTCTTCTTCTGTATAGCTTGCCTTCTCATCCTCGTCACAGGATACTTTACAAAGCAAAACCTTTGTATTTTGATGAAGTCCAACTTATCAGTTTGTCCTTTGATGGATTATTCTTTTGTTGTCAACTGTAAGAGCTCTCTGCCTAGCACTAGATATCAAGGATTTCCTTCTTTTTTTCCCTAAAAACTTTGTGGTTTACATTTTACATTTATGTCTGTGATCTAAATGGAGTTATTTATTTATTTATTTATTTACTTACTTACTTACTTATATATGTATGTATGTCTAGATGTGGATGGCCAATTGCTCCAGTACCATTTATTGAAAATGGTTTCACTGAATGGCTTTCACAAGTCTGCTGAAAATTATTATTTAAGCATGAGTGTATATTTTTGAACTTCAAAATATCACTATTTTTTTGGCCAGGCCTCAGTGCCATTCCATACTCTTGACAAAAATTTAGCAACTTAATTTGTAAATTACTTAATCTATTTCTGTTTCACTTTCATTTTCTATAAAAATAAAGGCTTAGATTTTATACTTTCTACCTTTTCTAACATTTATACAAGTAAGACTCAAAATTTTGCAAATTTGAATAATGCATGCACTCTTGTGACACAAGATTGCATTCCCTATATAAATAAGAAAAATCTCATAGCTCTAGCCATGAGAGAAAGTCACATGAAGATTTCAAACTAAGCATAACTGTAACGAAGGCATTTACTTCTTAAAAATGAGTAAGGTACTGACATCATTTTATACATCCTAAATAAATGTCCATTTTCCCAAGCAATAGCTATTAATCAGAGCAATGTGATACCAACAAAATAGTCACCCATGGCAAAGTCTCTAGGTTCTTTTAGAGAAAAATTTAAGCTTCAATTTTTCATTCCTTTCCCAGAGTTGGCAAACTATAACTTGTGCAATAAATTTGGCCCAATACCTGTTTTATAAAACAAGTTTTATTAAAATGTTATCATGCATATTTGCTTACACATTACCTACAACTCTTTTCATGCTACACAGGCAAGAGATCACTAAGCTTGCAAAGCTGAAAACCTTTAATATCTGCATATTTATGTAAAAAGTTTGCCAGCTTTCTGTTTTATTGGAGGAGACATGTTTAGTTTCTGGGAGACATTAAAGTACACTCATTTAGAGAAGAAGGGGGCTACTAAATTTGAAAAGAATATTGATGTAAACTTGTACACATGTTTACTTCTGGAAAGGTGTGGTCCGAGTTTCATTTGAATGCCATTTAGTGAACGTATTCAATGACTCATAAAACGACTTCCTCATCTAGTAGGGCAAAATGAGTTTGGGGCTATCAGACCATCTATCCAGCATTTAATATACACACACACACACACATACACACATGTATATACGATGCACATTTTGAAGTGAGTTATAGAAGTAAGTTTTGGATAAAGCTCTTTATCCACTCTACCATTAATCTGTCATTTTTATGTAATCAGAAAAAATATTGCTATTTTAAGCTTTTTAAAAATCCATCCCTTCAGGCATTTATCCTTGTGTTAAAAATAATACAATTATACTCTTTACGTTATTTTAAAATGTATGATGAAGTTATTATTGACTATAGTCACCCTATTTTACTATCACATAGTAGATCTTTTTTTTCTTTTTTCTTTTTTTTTTTTGAGACAGAGTCTCGCTGTGTTGCCCAGGCTGGAGTGCAGTGGCCAGATCTCAGCTCACTGCAAGCTCCGCCTCCCGGGTTTACGCCATTCTCCTGCTTCAGCCTCCTGAGTACCTGGGACTACAGGCGCCCACCACCTCGCCCGGCTAGTTTTTTGTATTTTTTGGTAGAGACAGGGTTTCACCATGTTAGCCAGGATGGTCTCGATCTCCTGACCTCGTGATCCGCCCATCTCGGCCTCCCAAAGTGCTGGGATTACAGGCTTGAGCCACTGCGCCCGGCCCACATAGTAGGTCTTATTCTTTCTTCTTTTCTTTTTATTTTCTTTTTGAGACTCATTAACCAACCCCGCCTACCCACCAGCCACCCACTACCCAACCCAGTCTCTGGTAACCATCCTTCTACTCTGTCCATGAGTTCAATTGTTTTGATTTTTACATCTCACAAATAAGTGAGAACATGCTATGTGTGTATGTTAAGTGAGATAAACCAGGTACAGAAAGACAAACATAATCTATCTTTTAATTGGTGTATATATATCATTTATATTTAAGGTAATTGTAAGTATTATTGAATTCTTAATATTGATGTTAGGGCTTAAAATCTGCTATTTCATTATTCATTCTGTGTATCTGATTATTCTCATTCCTTTGCTTCTCTTGTCCTATCACTTGGTGGATTATTTGAATACTCTTTTTTTCTTTTTTTTAATTATTATTATTTTTAACTATAATTTATGTTCTAGGGTACCCCATCTTGATTTATTTATAGTGTGTTTGAGTATATCACTTTGTTTAGTTTTCTCAGCTCTGTTGGTAATATACACAACTTATCACAGTTAACGCATGTTGACGTTCTGCATAGCCTTGAAGTAAAGTACAGAAGACTTGTTTCCATTTTGGTCCCTTTACCCTCCCTCATTTTAAGTGTAATTGTCTTCACCTCTTGAGCCCCACATCAGATGTTATAACTTTTCTTCAATCACCAAATATGATTAAGACTCATGAGAAGCAAGTAGTCTATATTTTCATAGTTTTAAACAATTCAAATATTCTTCATTTCTTTTTGAAGTTATATCATTTCATTTTTCTTTTGAGAACACACTTTAACTATTTTTTGAGGATAGATTTACTAGCAAGAAATTGAGTATTTTTTCCATCTGAGAATATCTTTATTGTCCCACCTCCATAACACTTATGAAGGACATTTTCACCATTAAAAGTATGGCCCAATAAATATTTCTGATTCTCTTTCTTCCTTAGAGAATGATTTGTATTCTTCATCTCACCTCAACCCTGGATACCATTCTATTTTTCATTGTCTTAATTTTTAAAAATGTGATTGCTTATTAAAATATGTGGGAAAGGATGTAAGAATTTAAGTCAGGAGATTTGGAGGGCAGAGTAGATATTTTAAAGACAAGTATCTTTGACTTTTTTTTTTATACTTTTATGCTTATTAAAGTCATCAGAATCACATACATATTCTTATCCATATTATATTTGTGTTAACCATACAATGCTATCAAAGCAAAGCTTGCCCCAGACAAGATTAAACAGGAAAGGAAGACTTTATTCAGGACTATTGAAACAGAAGAGAGACCAGAATGCAGTCTGAGCTCAACTCTGCAGAAACAAAAGGTGGGAGGGTGGCAGACGGTTTAACAGTGAGCTAGTAGAAAATTACCAGGGGATGACACCAGGATGGAGGTTGGTCGATGGATTGTGTCAACCACCCAGAGTTTATTTCTGGGCTTGAATATTTTTTTCTGTGATTAATCCATCTGTGCTTGCTAATTGAGACCCGGGGATGTTAGGCTTCTACTCTCTCACAGTGCATAGGGGCATCATCATTCTTGATGATTACATTTCAAAGGAATGGGCCCCAGGTCATTGAGAAAGACATTTCTGTGTTGTAAATCTGGCCAAAATCCTTTAAAAAATATACATACAGGCCGGGCGCAGTGGCTCACGTTTGTAATCTCAGCATTTTGGTAGGCCAAGGCAGGTGGATTATCTGAAGTCAGTAGCTCGAAAGCAGCCTGACCAACATGGTAAAACCTCTCCTCTACTAAAAAACACAAAAATCAATCAGCTGGGTGTGGTGACCCATGCCTGTAATCCCAGTTACTTGGGAGGCTGAGGCAGGAGAATCACTTGAACCTGGGAGGCAGAGGTTGCAGTGAGCAGAGATCTCGCCACTGAACTCCAACCTGGGCGACAGAGTGTCTCTGTCACACACACACATACACACACACACACACACGTAAACAAGATATACACAACTCACAAAGTTAGGAGAAATAGTTTATAATGACATTTTTCTAAAGTAAATGATCTAAGACAAGGGAGATTAGGGTCATAGAGTCAAGAAAAAGCCTGTCTGAAGCTTAATCAAGCTGAAAGAAAAGTTAAGACCACCTTGATAAATACACATATTCACACATACATACACAGATATATTTATTATATATGTCTAATATATAATATATCTATACATTCAGTTATATATACATACATATGTATTCATATATATGCATTTACATACATACGTATTCACTTAGGCATATATAAAGACATACAGATAAATCACACACACACACACACACATATATATATTTACATGAATATTTACTATAAAATTGTTTGCAGTGATCAAAATTGGAAGCAACACCAAAGCTATCAGGGTGGATATTGCAAGTTAAATTTTGGTTCTCCAATATTATTTAATACTTTGCAGGCATTAAAATAATGGCTTAGATTTGTATGCAATGATCATGGAAAGATATACTAGATGTATTATTACATTAAAAAATGTGGTCTGGGCGCGGTGGCTCAAGCCTGTAATCCCAGCACTTTGGGAGCCCGAGACGGGCGGATCACTAGGTCAGGAGATCGAGACCATCCTGGCTAACACGGTGAAACCCCGTCTCTACTAAAAAAAAAAAAACTACAAAAAACTAGCCCAGTGAGGTGGCAGGCGCCTGTAGTCCCAGCTACTCGGGAGGCTGAGGCAGGAGAATGGCGCGAGCCCGGGAGGCGGAGCTTACAGTGAGCTGAGATCCAGCCATTGCACTCCAGACTGGGCGACAGAGCGAGACTCCGTCTCAAAAAAAAAAAAAAAAAAAAAATGTGATGATGAAATAATGAGAAATTAGAAAAACAAAAGTTTAAAATAAAAACTAGGTCACAAATCATATGTAGCAAATTAGTATATTTTGTAGAAAAGATAGTTTGTTTGCATACCTGGGTTAAAACCAAACAATTAACTTTTCATAGGCTTTTGTATGTCATATTTTCCTATACAGGGTTAGTCAGAGCCATTTTCCTTTCTGTTATGCATGTTCCATGTGTCATTTAAAAATTAAGTATTATCCTAGAATACTATGCAGCAATAAAAAAAGAAAATACGAGATCATGTCCTTTGCAGGGACATGGATGGAGCTGGGGGCATTTTCCTTAGGAAATTATTACAGAAACAGAAAACTAAATACCCTGTGTTCTCACTTATAAGTAGGAGCTAAATGATGAGAACACACGGACACATAGAGAGGAGCAACACATACTGGGACCTTTGGGAGGGGTGGGGTGGGAAGAAGGAGAGAATCAAGAAAAATAACTAATTGGTTCTAGGCTTAATACCTGGGTGATGAAATGATCTCTACAACAAACCCCCATAACACAAGTCTACCTATATAACAAACATGAACATGTATCCCTGAACTTAAAATAAAAGTTAAAAAACATTAAGTATTTAAAATGGTATCTAAATACTGACATTTACACTAAAGTAAATTATGTGCTTAACTATTCATCGTATCTTATCCACAAAGTTAAGTTTGGAATAACCACGTATTTGACTACTTGTTCTGCATCTATCATATGAACATAAGACCTAGTAATTAGTTTCTTTGACTCTTGTTCATTGATCTTGGCAATTTATATTTAAACAAATTATATTTAGTATTGATAATTAACAGTGCATCTTCAACTTAAAGCAATTTTCAGAATTGTTTTGATCATGGCTATTTTCAAATTACATTGATATTTTATAGTATTTTAAAATCAGTATTTCCAAAACTAAGCACCAGTTTTAACATAATAATAAGATAAACATAATTATATGAGAAAGAATGTATGTTTAAATATAAAGGAATGTATGAAACTAAAAGGTGATGTAGGATACTTGACAGAAAACTGATTTATAAGAAATGTGAAAATGTTACCTTGCTCAGAAAGACCTTACTTTCAAGCCAAATATTGAAGAATCATTCAGTCAAATGCATATTCTTCCCTGACTTTAAATACAGCAATTCCCTTCCTAAAGCTTTGAGTAGAAAATAAAGTTTGTAAAGAACCATTCTTTAGTTTTGGGAAAGCTAAAGCAATTGTTGAATTTGCTGAATTACTCAATTACTCCAAAAAAAAAGTCCTGTAGGGATAGCCAAGGGTGACGGTAATAAATGAAATTGATCTAATCTTGCAATATGAAAAAAAATTTCTTGGAGTGAAACACTTGTTTCACAGAGGAATCTTCAGGGAAATAACTGGCAAAACCATCCTTTTTTTTTTTTTTTCATGGAAAGGAAATTATTAACATGACATATAAGAGAAAGCATGGACATTTTAAATCCTAAAGCAAAGCTTGTCCATTGGAGCCTCACAATAATACCGGCTTCAAGGGAGTTGGCAAGCATTCCGAAAAATGAAAATGCCACAGCCCTCAGCTCAGTTATATATGTACATTCTTGGCCAGATCCTTTATTTCTTCTTATGTATTAAGGTAAAATTTAATTTACTTCTGTCAGGTACACCCTTCAAGACTTTGATCTTTACAGGCTTTCACTAATAAATGGCCCTGTGACTTTCATTCATAAGGAGAGCTACTATGTGGAACCTTGCAGTACTGGGCCCAATGATGAAGTATATCTCTACAGTACTTTACAGCTTTCAAAGTTTGTTTATATATATTTGGTTAGTTGAATACTTTAGCAACCCCAGCAACTATTACAACAACTGCAATACTTCTTTATTTTGCCACCTACTCCTCTCTTTCATGGCAGCAGCTGTCTATATCTATAGAAAAATAGAAAACCATGCTATCCTTCCTTATCTCACTTTAAATTCATGACCAGGGATCTCAAGTGGATCCTTAGCACTGCCAGGCAATTTTGCTGTATTTTCCTAGTCAATATACTTTCCTACTTTTTAATGTAACTATTTCACATATTTTCATCTCCCGACTCTCAGCCGGTGATGCTTCTCATTCACTGAGATGAGAGATGCAATGAGAATAGAATTTCTAAAAATCCTGCCATTCTGCTTGAGTCTGTACTCACATATTTTTTCTTCCCTTCAATTACAATGAATGAGCCATTCCTGCCCTTAGGCCAACTCTTCCACTTGTCCATCCATTCTATCCCTTCTCACCTCCTCAAAAATATGACTTCTGATTTCTTTTTGTTTTCTCTGGTATCATCGATTTTCCCTTTCTACTGTCTCTTTCCCAGTAGCAAGTATATTATGTTAGCTCTCTTCTTAAAATATTTTTCCTTAACCTCATACTCACTTCATCTAACACCCCAATTCTTTTCACTTACTGAGAGCATTTCAATATTTTCTATTTCCTCTCCTCCTATTCTCATACAATCCATTTCGATATTTTTCTGTCACCACATTCCACTGAAACCACTCTTATTGAGCTGACCAGTAATCTGTACATTGTAAAATCCAAGCATCAATTCTCATTCTCCACCTTGTTTGTCTGCTAAGCAGCCCTTAACATGGCTAATACCACTACTTAGAACCTTTTTAATCACTTTAATATGGGATAACAATCACAATTGGTTATCTTACATTACTGATTGTTTTTTCTTGTAGATTACTCCTTTTCCTGACTTCTAAATACTGCAGTTCTACAGGATGATGTCCCTGCATTTATCTTCTATATCTACAATTAACCTATTTTGACATTATACAAGCTGTATATTTAAATACCATCTTAATACAGATGATCTTGAATTTACATCTTCAGCTGTATTCACTTTCCTGAACTCTAGATTGAAATATTTCAACTGCTTATTTAATAATTTTTACTTGAAATACTAATAGAAAGCCCTAATGTTAATATACATAAAATAAACTGCTCATTTCCTCAGAAAATGCTCATTCCTGCATATGTGGCAAGTTCATTTGTCCATTTTCTTAGGTCACTGTTGATGGCTCCATTTTAAATTTCTTTACATCCCATTTATCAACAAATCCTGCTGACTCTCTCTCTGAAATTATCTAGAATGTGACAATGCCACCATCATTTCCTCCCAACATTATTGAATCACATTGAACTTTTATTTTTCTCTTTGTACACTTTTCTCTCTCTTATCCACTTTCAATAAATCAAATCAAATCAAATCACTTCTATGCTCAAAACCACCTAGCGTGTCTCCATTTTACTCCATTGACCCAGGAATTGATCATCTAGGTTCTGGGTAATTCTCTGACCTTGGCTCCTCTGACTCTTCCACGCCCATTTGATTTATTCCAGCCACATTACCCACGGCCTGTAGTCTCTTCTTGATGACAACAAAGATACTCCAATCTTAGATTTCTTTTACCATGTGATTTTGACTCCTCGCATTTTAAAGTTTTTACTCGGATGTCCTCTTCTCTCAGAAAGAAGGCTTTCCTGATGTCGCCATTAAATATGATTACTTTTCCACAAATGGCTTTAGTGACTCTTTAGCCCCATATTCTGCTTTTCTTTTTATCTTAACAATTATTTTCCTTAATACAAATCTACAATGCAAGGATTTTTGTCTCTTTTAAATGGTGATTGGCACAAAGAAGTAGTCAATAAATATTTGTTAAATAAATATGGATTTTTGACACACTTGCTTGATTCTGTCTTCCTAACTATGCATAATCCTCAATAGGCTATATTTTCCATGAAAGAATGGGCTTTTCTTTGCTTTTTGTTGATTTGTTTGTTTGTTTGTTTTTCAGGTTGTGTCCCAGTGGTTAGACCAGTGCTTGCCTCCTGGTAAGACTTGATCAATACATGTTAAATTAATGAACATGAAAAAAAAAGTCAAGCAATTAAGCCCAGAAAGTTTAAGTTACATGAATTTACATTGCTACATAAACTAAAACTGACATAAATGCAGATCATTAATTATAATCACTTCAATTTACATTTTCCCATCATCTCTATCATGAACCTCTCAATGTTCATGTATAACTTATTGTTCAGTGAAACTAGACCAAGAATTATTTCCTGATTATAACAGGAAACCTTGCACCTATTTTGCATGTTATTGCTCCTGGCTTGGATATGCTCCTCTTTCTGACTGCTTGCGAATATTCCATTTATCTTTCAAGACCCAATTCAAATGTCAACTTCTCTTTGAAACCTTTACAGAATTCCCCATCAGAATTAACTTTCTCTTCCGGGTTTCTTACTTATTTATCTACCCATTAAACAACTAGTTATTGAATTTTCCAAGCACCCTACTCGAATGTTTAGAAAGGAATGAGTCTTCAGAATATTTACTGGGCATGTCCTAAAGTAGGTTTTCTGGGGCAGTGGAATTGCATATTGCTATTATTGTTTTATATATGTACTATCATAATTTTTATATATGTAGTACCATAATTTTTCTGTGTACTACCATACTACCATAATTTGTCTATGAACACATTCCATGAATTATCCTATTTGTCATTGTTGTGGTTCTGAATACAATATTTCATATGTAGCAGACTCAGAATATATTTGTAAAGATAAAATATTTGTTAAAATGAAATTAGAATATCTATATTTCAGGGCTATTTCTAAAGGTACCTGCTAAAACTTCCAGGGTTTCTCTGCTATACACCTTATTCTTGTTTAGAAAGAATACCTATTCATTCCATACTCAAATAAAATGGAGAACAATTTCAGTAAATTTTACCTTGTTTGCTCCCTGATTCTTATCCCTACTGCCTATTCCTTTAGCTGATACTTCCACTGTGATTAATATTTAAGCAAATTCCGTGCCTATTAACCAGGAGAGACAAACAAAATATGCTTTTGATACACAGATTTGGGAGTGTTTCATCTTTGACATATATTTTATTTACTCACTTTTCAAGGTACTCCTTTTATCCCTGCTAGAAAAGCTCAATAGTTAAGCAATTTGGGATACATTTTAAAGATTTATTCCCTTTAGAGCTCCAAGAAGCAACTTAAACATGTTGTGTGATCCATAATTTATGAGTTCTAATACTCTTCAGAGACAGGTGTCAAGATTTTCACCCTTGCCTGGAGTGCAATTGGGAAATTTCCAATTGCGTAAACATTACTTTCTTATCTAATTTAGCCAATGAATGAATGTACGCTCATGTTCCCTGCTCTCTGCAAAATTTCTTTTTCCTAGACTGAAAACCAGTTCTCCATAATGGCAGGAGTCTTGATCTTTTCCATGACTACTTAATCTTGCTGCTATTCCTTGCACACATCTCTCATAGATCATCTTTTTGTTTGATGTCAAAACAGGTGTAAGATTTTCCTGCTATCATAAGTTCATAATTTAGTGAAAAATGGCAGCCATCAGTGCTAGCAGTTGTAGTCAAGATAATCTGAGATCTCTTAAAGTTTCTTTCACTTTTATAATATATTTTAAATATTACTCTTTTTGAAACTATCAGCAACACTACTTCCAGTTTTATGGCTTTTTATGAAGATACAATTTTAAAATTATACTCATAGGAATATAGTAGCTTCTTAACTGTGATTATTTAAAGAAGTTACAAGTAAGCATTCACTCTTAGAGTTCAGTAATTTTAAAATACATGTTTGTTTACTCTGAAAAATAAATAACCATAGTGATAAACATTTTTACCTCTTCAAGTATACATTTTAGAATTAAATAAGCATCAGCAAATATAATTTCCATTTTAAATGTGTTAAGCTTTTAAACTATTATAATATTAATATTTGAATTAGCAGATTCAATATGCCATATGGCATATTTCTTTTTGTTAATAAAATAATCAAAGGAACTGTGCTGTCTTTAGACAAGGAGACTAAGAAAAAGTTTCATATGAGTTAGTCATTGTAAAACCACTCACTGTTCTACCCCCAGATACAATTCAGCTGAAGAAGTGACAGTGGAGGAAGAATTATTACCATTTTTTGTCAGATATAGTAAATGTAGAGATATAAATGGGGAAATTGTAGAAAACTTTGGATCAGCTTGATTCACCTTAAAATGTAGATACAAAATCAATATTAGGTAGAGCAACAGAAAGTACTGAGGAAATCTTAACAGGTAGCAGTAAACAGTCAAAGTGATGGTTCTGACAGGATTCATTTGGCACATCACAATGAAACTGAACCATGCATTTATGGATGTCTTGGTACTGAAGCCATGAATCAGGTATAAAATAACTATGAGCCACATCTCAATACTTTGCTTTGCACCATTTTTTTTAACCATTAAATTCTTTTTCTGTTGTAATTTTTTTTGAGCCATTCTTTCATTGACTAGGACAATTGTAACTTCTTTTTTTTTTTTTTTTTTTTTTTCCAAAGTTGGAGTGCCAATTGTAGCAAAGAAAAATATTTCATGGAACACACTTATATAAAACATTAAACATTATTTATCTGAAATTCAAATTTGACTGAGCATCCTGTATCTTATCTGACAAGCCTGCTTTAAAGAGAAAATCAGAAAAATCTCATTATAATCCAATTTCAGCCTGAAAATGTGAAAGGTCAGATTGGGGGATGCTGAGAAAAGGCCATTTTCTTTCTGGTTTATTTAGAGTTCTAATCCTCTCAGCTGGAGTTGGACATTGACAATGGTGACCAGACTTTAGTTTTGTAGTCTTTTCAGAAGCTTAAAATTCCAGACTCATTAAGTGGGGCATGAGCTCCATTTTCGTTCACTCTTTTCCTCCAAACTCCATATTCACAAAATGAAAAGAAAAATCAATGTGAAAAATAGGCTGAATAATATTCTCAACCTTTTTCAGACACCAAAATACCATGGTGTGAATTTTTTCAAACATGCTGTGGAGTTTGTGTTTTTGGCAGCAATGAAAGGAGGGTGTTATGGTAGAGAGAATTTTGACTTTGGTCTCAGGAGATTGCTTTATCTTTGCTTGCATCTTTAACTGAAGCAAATAATGTCATCGTTTAGAAATTCAGTTTCTTTCTCTTTAAATGAGGGAAAGGTCTTTACTAAGATAAGCCTTTTTCACATGTAAGAAAGTTTAAGTCATATTTCTCCCCATAATTAAAATTTTAATCAAACCATTATTTGTAGAGGTATTTAATTTCTGAAATTCTGTTCTGTATTTTCTTCGCTTCATCGCTACACAGATCGTCTATGCCCCTTTCAACATCATATTCTCAGGATTAAGTGCATATCTTGAAATTAGGGGCATGAAATATATGCCCTAATACTGAAGAAATACTGAGTATAGAATGATGATGTATAATTGATGGCTGCCTTTATGTTGATTAAGTTATGGAATATTTTTCCCAAAATGGTCAGTATCATGACTTGAATGAAAGCTCCATGACTGTATTTTTTATATGTTGCTCAATGCTTATCTCAGTATTTAGAAGAGGACCTGTCACATGTTAGGCACTCAATAAATACCTCCAGTAGAAATTAAGAAGTCTGTAGAACCTCTTTATAGCACCCAAAATGTGAGATCTCTTTGCTTTAAAACAAAATTCAGTATAAAATGTTGGCTATGGAAAGGAAAAAATATGGTTTTCCTAAATGTGGTGAAACAGTTTTAGTCTTATGAAAAATACAAATCAATTCATCAGGCAAGTTCATATACTATGTAAACAAAATAAAAATTTATTGTTCAATTTTTTTAACCTTTTCAAATTATGAAAGTAATAACAACAACATATTTAAAAATGTCTTTTTGAAACTGTACTTAAAAAGATCTATGTTTTTTATAAATTGTATTTTCATATTGACATAGTCAACAGTTGAAAGTTTAAAAAGAAAAGACCCAACACTGATTTTCTAATCTTTTTTTTTAATCTGGGAACCATTTTTATGGTAATAATTTTAGAAATGTTTATAACCTAATACATGTATTATACATACATACACACACATTTTTATATCTAACATACAATTATACTAAATTTATTTAATCTCCTAAATTTACTTCATTTTGTTAGATATAATTACTGGGTAGCATGTGAGACCCTAGGAAGAGAGACATACCTGAACAGTACAATTCGTGATTTCAAGGACATTCTGGTATACTTTTTTTGAGACAGATTTTTTTTTCCCCCGTAAGTATTTTGTGTAATATTAAGGTATAGACCATCTGAATTTCCCACAACATATCTAGTATGGTGAATTTCAAATTAAATTAAATAATTTATTAATGAGAGACTACTGTGAGACCAGAGAATGCTGTTGGCCAGAATGTATTGATTTGTGAAGTTAGTAATGATGGGCCAGGCATGGTGGTTCATGCCTATAATCCCAACATTTTGGGAGGCCAAGGCAGGCAGATAAGCTGAGGTCAGGAGTTTGGGACTAGCCTGGCCAATGTGGTGAAACCCCTTCTCTACTAAAAAAACAAAAATTAGCCAAGCGTGGTGGCAGGCACCTGTAGTACTATCTACTCAGGAGGCTGAGACAGGATAATCACTTGAACCCAGGAGGCAGAGGTTGCAGTGAGTCACGTTCATGCCACTGCACTCCACAGCCTGGACAATAGAGCAAGGCTCCATCCCCCCCCCCAAAAAAAAAAATTAGTAATGATGCTGATTTACTTCAGTAACTCTCCACATTTCTATACCATAATCACAATATCCTCAAAAATAAACAATAATTACTGAAGACTTTACCATATAGATTCCCTTCCAAACAGGTTTTCAGACATCTTATTTAATTCTCACAAGAACCTTATGAAGTAGAGACAGTTATCACTGTGCTTAAATTGGAACACTAAGCACACAGCAACTCACACAGTAGGTAAGTAATAGAGCTAGTATTCAGGAGCAGATAACAATGGGCAATTATGTATTTTTTTCCATAATTAACTTCAATTAAGCTATTATTTCAGAGCTCACACACGCAACTTTATGAACATTAAAAACCAACTGTCTACCAACAACTCCTAATTGAACTGTCCAGGCCAGAATTTGTAATTCTTAATTTATTCTGTAAATATTTATCTAGCACCTACTGTTTACTATTCAGTCTTCTGCACTACCAAAACAGACAAGGATTTTGGCCCCATGAAGCTTACATTTAGGAGGATTAGATGCTGAAAAATAAGTGCACAAGATCATTTTAGAGAAAGTGTTGTATAATAAAGAATTTGTCTGGTCTCTGCCCCATCTCCTGTGAGGTAACTGCTAAATCCTTGGAATTTCCTGGGTAATAGGAAGGCCTGAGCTATTCCTGGTGGGTCCTAATAGTTTATGGGCCCCTAGATAACTTGCACCAGTGGGAAAACTCAAGATAGGCCTGCCCATGCCAAAAAGACTAATGAGATGATTAAAGTGTTGGACTTTGAGCCGCATGATCTCTACCGACCTCTGGGAAGTGAAGAAGGGCTAAAGATTGAATTCTCTTATGTGGCCAGAGACACTATTAATGAATCCTCAGCAAATATAATAAAACTAGACACCAAACCTGGGTGAGCTTCTTTAATTCATAGTATACACTGATGTGCAGAAAGGGTGACTCATCTTGAGGTCATGGGGAGAGGAAACCAGTAGTTTTGTTTTGTTTTCTCCTTTTAATTTGGGACTCTCTGAGATCTCATTCAATGCATTTCTTCTCTAGGCTCGTTCTTAGTTATATCCTTTTTGCATAATAAAACTGTAATCGTAAATACCACACTCTTCTGAGATTCTGTCATTGGTTGTAGTGGATTATCAAACTTGGAGTAGCAGTAGGAAACCCTGAATCAGTTGCCAGTTAGTCTGAAATTGCAGGTGGCCTGGGAAGCCCCAAACTTGAGACTGGTGTCTAAAGTGATGGCAGTCTTCTGGAGGCCTGTGCCTTTAACCTGTGAAGCGTACCCTAACCCTGAGGAGTTAGCCTCAGAAGTCATTGCAGAAAAGTGTTTTTCACGGCAGTGACACAAAGTGATATGAAATGACATGTCTGGGAGTTTGAATTTAGAATGAGAATTTGAGAAAATGGCTCTCAGGGGTGACATTTGAGCAGAAATTTGCAGGAACAGATGTGGGGAAAAGAGAGATCAGAATGTTACTGTGTCTGTATAGAAAGAAGTAGATATGAGACTCCATTTTGTTCTGTATTTGAGATGCTATTAATGTGTGACCCTACCCCCGACTCTGTCCTTGCAAGAGACATGTGCTGTGGTGACTCAAGGTTTAATGGATTTAGGGCTGTGCAGGGTGTGCTTTGTTAAGCAAGTGCCTGAAGGCAGCATGCTTGTGAAAAGTCATCACCATTCTCTTAATCTCAAGTACCCAGGGACACATACACTGCGGAAGGTCGCAGGGACCTCTGCCTAGGAAAGCTAGGTATTGTCCAAGGTTTCTCCCCATGTGATAGTCTGAAATATGGCCTGGTGGGAAGGGAAAGACCTGATCGTCCCCCAGCCCGACACCAGTGAAGGGTCTGTGCTGAGGTGGATTAATATAAGAGGAAAAAAGGCCTCTTGGCAGTTGAGATAGAGAAAAGCATCTGTCTCCTGCCTGTCCCTGGGCAATGGAACATCTCAGTGTAAAACCTGATTGTATGTTCTGTTTACTGAGAAAGGAGAAAACTGCCTTAGGGCTGAAGTTGGGACATACTAGTGGCAGTGCTGCCCCTTATGCACTAAAAAGGTTTATGGAGATGTTTGCATATGCATATCAAGGCACAGCACTTTTCCTTAAACTTATTCATGTCACAGAGATCTTTCTTCATATGTCTTACTGCTGACCTTCTCCCTACTATGATGCTATTATCCTGCCACTTCCCCTTTTCCAAGATGGTAAAGATAATGATCAATAAATACTGGTTCTAAGGGAACTCAGAGACCGGTGCCAGCGCGGGTCCTCTGTATGCTGAGCACCAGTCCCCTGGACCCACTTTTTCTTTCTCTATACTTTGTCTCTGTGTCTCATTTCTTTTTTCAAGTCTCTTGTTTCACCTAACGAGAAACACCCACAGGTGTGGAGGGGCAGGCCACCCCTTCAAACAGAAAGATACAGAAATGAGTAATCTGGAGGTAGAAAATTCCAGGGAAGATGAAACAGCAAATTCAATGCCATAAAAAATGTTTAAGGGAAAGATGGAAGCTTATTGAAGCTACAGCAAAAGGAAACTGATAAGTGAGAGAGATGAATAGATGATAGATCATTAAAAATTACATTTAGCCAGGCGCGGTAATCTCAGCACTTTGGGAGGCTGAGGCGGGCGGATCACGAGGTCAGGAGATTGAGACAATCCTGGCTAACATGGTGAAACCCCGTCTCTACTAAAAATGCAAAACATTAGCCAGGGGTGGTGGTGCACGCCTGTAGTCCTAGCTACTGGGAGGCTGAGGCCGGAGAATGGCGTGAACCCGGGAGGCGGAGCTTGCAGTGAGCCCAGATCGCGCCACTGCACTCCAGCCTGGGCGACAGAGCAAGACTCCGTCTCAAAAAAAAAAAAAAAAAAAAAAGCTTTAACAGGTGTGGCAGAAGTTGTTTACTATTCACCAAAATCCTTTTTTCTTTTTTTTATGATCACATTACTAGATTATGTGTGTTGTATCTATTCCAAGACTCTCTTTCCTTTTAGCTGTCCTGACACAAATTACAATTAAGACTTACGGAATATTAGAGCCACAAGATGGAACAAAAATCTGCATTCCTGAATCACCACATGGAAGAAAAACATTTATTAATCAAGAAAAGAACAAATTATAATGAACAACAACAACAAAATAAACTTCCATTGTTTAAAGCCGTGACAGCAGGGCACCATTGCTCATTCCTGTAACCCCAGCACTTTGGGAGACCGAGGTGGATGGATCACTTGAGGTCAGGAGTTTGAGACCAGCCTGGACAACATGGTGAAACCTCCTGTCTACTAAAAATACTAAAAAAACAAAAATTAGCCAGGTGTGGTGGCGTATACCTGTAATCCCAGCTACTGGGAAGGCTGAAGCAGGAAAGTCACTTGAATCTGGAAGGCAGAGGTTGCAGTGAGCCGAGATCACGCCACTACACTCCAAGCTTGGCCAACAGAGCGGAGCTCAGTCACACACACACACACACACACACACACACACACACACACACACAAAGCCATTACACATTTGGGAGTCTACTCTCATACAGAATCAGATTACCCAGTGTAAGTCAGTGTGATGGATTATTGTAAACCTTTTAGACACTGGAAAGCTTTTAGGTAAGAGGAGACTTAATATTAAGGGTGGAAAGCAGATTATTCTTAACCGGAATACTTAACAGAAATTTCTAAGCCACAAATATTACTAAGTGTTAGAAATCAAGCCAGTAAGAGAAGAATCAGACTCTAAGTGCAATGGGCAATGAGGCAGCAAAAAAGAAGATATAATCTAGGGCCAGGAGTTTTATCAAAGTTAGAATAAAGAAGGAGTGAGGGAGGAGACCACCCCTCATATTGTCTTATGCCCAATTTCTGCCTCCAAAGAAAGAAGAAGTAAAAACTAAAAGGCAGAAATGAAATCCACAGGCAGACAGCCTGGCACCACACCCTGGGCCTGGTAGTTAAAGATCGACCCCTGACCTAATTGGTTCTGTTATCTATAGATTGCACACATTGTATAGAAATGCACTGTGAAAATCCCTATCTGGTTTTGTTCCAATTTAATTACCGGTGCATGCAGCCCCCAGTCACATACTCCTTGCTTGCTCAATCAATCATGACCGTCTCACATGCACCCCCCTAGAGTTGTGAGCCCGTAAAAGGGACAGGAATTGCTCACTCGGGGAGTTCAGCTCTTGAGACAGAAGTCCTGCCGATGCCCCTGGCCGGAAAAACCCCTTCCTTCTTTAACTGGGTGTCTGAGGAGTTTTGTCTGCTGCTCATGCGCATCCTGCTACAGAGCATGAGCACTAAGTAGGTCATTGGCAATTGTTACCAGGGATGGTCCAATGTCCTTAGCTTCTTACTTCTGGCTTTTAGCTGTAGAGTTCTTTTACATATTAGACATATCAGGTG
Organism: Colobus angolensis palliatus; assembly: GCF_000951035.1. Lineage (NCBI taxonomy): Eukaryota > Metazoa > Chordata > Mammalia > Primates > Cercopithecidae > Colobus > Colobus angolensis. The sequence continues at coordinate 8,382,340 of NW_012114364.1, read as the reverse complement.
TAGTTAAGGCATAGGTTTTGGGTAAACAATAATAATCATAATTTATTAAATATCAAATAAAATTTATCACTGATTTTTAATATATAGTATCTAAAGAAAATTTTAATGAAACAAAATACACTGTCTTGAAAGGACTATCTCATGTTAAGATATTGAGATTAGGGAAGGTTGAACTTAAGTAACTTGCTTAATGTTGTTCAGCTATTATATAGTAGATTTTAGAGTAGAGTCTAGTTTGACTTACTCCATCAACTTTGCTCTTTCTGCAAAGTAACTGCTTCTTAACACTGACAGTCATCACCAAGAATCCATTTAGGTGGATTTGATTGATAAGACAAATCCATCTATATGGCTAACTGATCTTGTTGTTTGCATTACAGATATCTTAGCATCAGCAAAGCATAATCACAGTTTTCCTTTCTGCATGATTTCTCTTCTCCCTACCTGTCTTTAATTTAATTAAGAACTTCAGGACTGGGCACAATGGATCATACCTGTAATCCCAGCACTTTGTGAGGTTGAGGCAGGAGAGTCAGTAGGATTGCTTGAGCCCAGGAGTTTGGAACCAGCCTCAGCAACATAGGGAAAACCCGTCCTTACACACAAACACACAAACACACTCTCTCTCTCTCTCTCTGTCTCTGTATTAGTCAGGGTTTCCTAGAGGGACAGAATTAATTTTATATGTATATATTATATATATATACATTTCATTATATATGTTATATATGTACTTATATATCATATATATCATACCATGTATATATCATATATATACATATGTACTTATATATCATACACCCACATATCATATATACATACATATATACATACATATATCATATATGCATATCACATGCATATGATATATGTATATATGATATATAAGTACATATACATTATATATAATACTTTAATTATCTATGTGTTATATATGTACTTATATATCTCATATATACATATATATGTTTATTAAGTATTAACTTAGACGATCTCACGTTCCACAATAGGCTGCCTGCAAGTCTGAGAACAGGGAGAACCAGTCTGAGTCTCAAAACTGAAGAATTTGGAGTCTGATGTTTGAGGGCAGGAAGCATCCAGAAAGGGAGAAAGATGTAGGTTAGGAGGCTAAGCCAGTCTTGCCATTTCATGTTTTTCTGCCTGCTTTATGTTCACTGGCAGCTGATTCGATTGTGCCCACCAGATTAAATGTGGGCCTGGCTTCCCCAGCCCACTGATTGAAATGTTAATCTCCTTTGGCAATACCATCACAGACACACCCAGGAACATTAATACTTTGTATCCTTCAATCCAATCAAGTTGACAGTCAGTATTAACCATCTCTCTCACACACACACACACACACACAAGCACACACACACACTTAACACACACACACATTAGTCAGGTGTGATGGCCTGCTCCTCTGGTCCCGACTACTAAGGAGTAGAGGGTGGGAGTATAACTTGGGCCCAGGAGGTCAAGGCTGCTGTGAGCTGTGATTGTGCCACTGCACTCCAGCCTGGGCTACAGAGATTCTGTCTAAAAACAAAACAGAACAAACAACAACAACAAAAACAAAAATCTTCACCAATGGAAAAAAGAAATTAGAGTGTTATGTGACTCCAGGTTTTTATTTTATACATGTTAAGAAAAGTTTTCTGAAAGCTCTCTTCCCACTTTGGTGTAAGAATGGATTCATAATCTCTGACAGTAGGCATAATGCTCTTATTGCCATAATTATGCAAGGCACAAAGTCCAAAGCTAAACTACATCAAATACACAGCAGGCCTATTATTTGCAAGACCACATAAAGAATAGGTTAATTTAAGAGGATGATATTTTATTATTTGGCATAGGGCCTACAAATACATAGTTTTCCACATACTTCAGTGGTATAAGTATTAAAAAAAGGCACCACAAAGCAATGTAATGTTTCCACTTAGCATTTACTAGTAGTTCAGTTCCTTTTAAGAAATGATTTCCCAAAATTTATAAAAGAAAGCAAAAATTTTATTTAAGCATCTACTTTTTGTTAGTTTTGTAGGTTTTTTATTTCATAGAAAAGGAAATACAAACTCAGAGAAAGTAAACTACTTGCTTGAAGTTACAGAAATTCTGTAATTTGTCAGAAATCAAGATTTATATGCAGATTATTACCAATATAAAAACCTATTGTCCTTTAAAAGTTTATATTCATAGCAAATTTTTCATGTGGGAACTTGGTATTTAACATTTTAAAAAATGAAGGCAAACTATTATTTTTTTCTGGAATGATACTTGAGTAAGTTTCATTCACTCGCCTAGTCATTCAGTAAATACTTATTGTGTGATAGATACAGACCAGATACGTAGCTACATACAAAGCCTAAAGCAGTGAACACAGACAACATTCTGGAACCTCATGTAGTTTACATTTTAGGTAGAGGAGACAAATAATAAATTAACAAAATTTACATTACATGAGGAAATACTTTAAAGTTCTAAATATATAGCAACATTGAATCATTTTATGAAGTTCTATTAAAATTGACTTTTTTGGTGTTATTGAATGAATATAAAGTTATATGACTATGAATAAAGGATGCTGAATTAATTTCTGGTATATTTGTAAGCTTATTTCACCTTTCAGTGGCTTACTGTAGTTGTTATCAGATAATATACAATAACTGTTAAATGACAAAGAAAATAAATCCTGTAACAATGTTTTGAAAAATGAGATGTTTTCAAGATTCCAGTGAATTTGTTTTGATTACTGAAGGAATGCCCTTGATATGCTAAGAATCACAAATAGTAGCAGCTATTTTTCTTTTATGTTTTAGATACCCTTCTACATGTACAGTTAGAGCCGTTCCACTGTTTGGTTAAAGTTCAATATTTTTTAAAAATCCAACTAATGGCACATAAAACTGGGACAATTTTTAACAAGAAGAAAAATGATACTGCACCAAATATCTAAATTGATTCACTAGGAGATGAAGGAAAGCTGCTTGAACATCTGTTTAAAATGGCCCTGAGAACATGATTCTTGTTGGATTAAATAAAGATATTTTAGTTTGGAAATTATAGCTTATACATTCTATTGCCCCCATTTCTAACCTGTGCATGTTTTACAAAGCTCAAACCAGATGCAAACAATTTAATGGCATTTAATGAAAACTTTGTGTGGAAACCCACAGTGGAATAATGCTCACTGGTCATTATTCAGGCTTTCCTGGAATTCCATTTATTTTATATTTGCTCCTAAATATAAAAAATAAAGTAACCAATATGCCACAATATCACAGTTGCTCAACACATTGCAATTTCCTCCTTATTTTTTTACCTTGTAGACTAGTTTTATTTTATTTTTTCTTGTTTTTTTTTTTATTTAGGTGAAAAAAATGGCTTTATATGATAGGAACATCATCCTTCGGTTCTGTTTTCTCCATTACACAAGACCTAACTGCACATGCAAAATTACTCTGCCCAGAGGATTGTTATTTGAAAGCTCTTTAAATCCGCTGTGAGAAAACAATCAAGAGGACATATAAATGTGATTTTAAAAAATCCCAAATTGCTACCTTTGAAGCTACATTTGCAAGATAAATGTTTCTACATTTCCATTTATTCTCTGTTTTTTTTTTCTTTTTATAAGGCAGTGGTATCTAATAAAAAATATTTTTGTTTCTTTATTAAAACGAAAGCTCAAAAGTATCTGGATTACATTTGATATTTTATGTCACAATGAGCTTATATCCATTTTGTTTTCTAAGAAAACCTTTCAGTGTTTATCTCAGAGAAAGACAAAACAACACTAGCATAACCTATTTGTTAAGAATAATCACATTGGCTGGGCGTGGTGGCTCAAGCCTGTAATCCCAGCACTTTGGGAGACCGAGGCGGGCGGATCACGAGGTCAGGAGATCGAGACCATCGTGGCTAACACGGTGAAACCCCCGTCTCTACTAAAAAATACAAAAAAAAACCAAACAACAACAACAAAAAAACTAGCCGGGCGTGGTGGCGGGCGCCTATAGTCCCAGCTACTCGGGAGGCTGAGTGAGGCAGGAGAATGGCGTAAACCCAGGAGGCGGAGCTTGCGGTGAGCTGAGATCAGGCCACTGCACTCCAGCCTGGGCGACACAGCAAGACACCGTCTCAAAAAAAAAAAAAAAGACTAATCACATTATAGTCATAAAACTCTTTGGCTATATGGACTTTATTATGATTTGGGGAAAAATTGAAATAGATTTTTTTTTCCTAATGTACTTTTATTTTCATATTACATATGGTGATTTTATTTTTCGTGGGGTAGGGTTCAGTTAGATCAGAAATGTGAAATCGCATTCAGTCCTCTCCAAACAGAGCCAGGAAATGGCAATCATTTCCAACTTCAGTCCAAAGATGAAGAGGAAGGAGGGGGTTTATCTTCACTGAGAATGGGAGGGGAAGATTGTATATTTTTAAAATATGCAATAGTCATGCAAATCAGATAAAATGGCCCATTAAAAACACATTTTCAGCTTTTCAGGAATTTTTTTTTTAATTACTCTTTATTTTCAGTTCCTGCAGGTTTAGGATAACTCAGCATTACTAAGGTCAGTGGTTCTCAAGCAGGGGAGAACCCTCACCCTCCTACCATGTGGATAATCTCCAGACCTATTTTTGATTTTCACTTCTGGAGGTGTGTCTGACATTTAGTGAGTGGAAGACATGTGTGCTATACTTCCAGCATACAGGACAGCTCCCACAGCAAAAAATCATCTGGCACAAAATGTCAAAAGTGCTAAGGTTGAGAAACCCTGTAAAGGTACAGATAATCTTTGTATTGCCATCACAAACGCCAGTTGAAGAGTTCTATAGAATCTGTCTTCTGCCTAAGTATCTAACTGTAGCAGTATGCCATATGTGTAATATGGTACATCAATTACTGCAGAAAAATAATTATTCAGGAACAAAACCTGTATGATTAAGCACAGTTTTTCAAAAAGTTTTTAAAAAGGCATTTTCATGGTTCTCTTATGCATCTTAGCCTTGCATTAGGTTACTATGCAAATTCCTATTCTAATAATTTGTATTGGGCTAGTTTATCGGAGAAACCTAGTACCTGATAAAAACTTTTGACATTTCTGATTAGAAAATATAGTTAATCCCTTGGAATTCCCTCATTCATATTTGACTATAAGCCTTTTCATGTTTTCAGTGTAGTTGAAAAGAACTCATGTAAGAATACATTCACCCAAAGCTTTTCATGGAGTTTATTTTCTCATAGACTATCATTTACCCTTTAGAAATCTGTGTACAAAAGAATGATCTATGTGTTCACCCACTGTTGTCTGTTATATATATTGTCAATATGACAGTTGTTAGAACATTTCAGTTAAATGGTCAACAAATATTGCAGAAAACTGAGGAGCTATAATAGAACCATAATAGTGAGACATTCTGTCAGTGTTTTATAAGAAATGTAAGGAAAATAACTGTTATGATCTTCCTTTCCTCCTTGACTTGCTTGCCAATTTAAAATTGTATTTTTTAAATTACTAGACTAGAGTCTGAATACTCAAGGCTTAATAAATGTTTATTGAATTAACAAATAAATTAATGGATGTATGTGACACGACAGGAGTTCATTAGGTACACTGCCAGTGCAAAGAAGAAAATAGCATACATAGACACATCAGACGGCTTTTCATGGATGAGGCAGCATTTGAACAGGCTCTAATTTAATGAAAAGATTATTGAAAATAATGACACAATTGGAGAGGGATGAACGATCTCAGAGGAGAAGATGATGGATTTGGTTTTTGTACAAATTAGGCTTTAAAAGATAGGGCATTTATGGTGACATATTAAGTGGACTATTACAAATGTGATTCTGCAGCTCAAGAGAAAGGCCAGGGCTGGTGATATCAAATGAGGAGGCAGCTACTTAGTGGTAAAAGAAGCATACTGAGAGAGGGAGAAAAGTTGGATAAGAATAGAGAGCAGGGAAGAGAGACTTAAAAACTGAATGTTTGAAGAAATGAGGGATACACATATGCATCCATCTGTCTCTTCCGTGGCATACTGCCATAAAAGCCAAGAAAGAAATGATTTATAAAGGGATTATTTACTCACAGTGACAAATAATGAAAAGAAATTAAAGAAGACAAGACTTCAGAAAGGCCAGTGGATTTTTCATTAGGATACCAATATTTTATACACATATTTCAGGTAATAGAAATAAGCAAGGACAGGAGTTAAGGGGTAGTTTCATGAAAGAGATGTGTAAATTTCACTCCTCTTTCCACCACCACTTCCCAGGTTCACAGCCTCATTATATTTTACTTGGGCTACAGCCATAGCCTCCTAAATGGTCCTTCCTTGGCGCCATGCCTTTTATGCACAGCTGCAATGTGAATCTTGTCAAAGCTCAAATTTGAACAAATTACTCCCTGGCTCAAAAGTCATTACTGACTCATTATTTATAGTCCATTTAGTCCCAATTTTTTATCCTGGCATTCAAAGCCCTTCATTAACAGCTTCCAATCTATCTTTCTTATCTAACTCTTTCGTTTCATCTCAGTTTGAAAATTATATAACAGGTAGTTCACTGTATTTACTCCATTATTTCTTGTCTCAGGGTCTCAAAGTTTTTTTCTCATGTTTTCATTTCATTCATCTTGTAATATCATTATTTCCATTTCTAAAGGTCAATATTCCAGACATCCTTGGCTCATAAAGATTCTCCCCATCTGAAGATGGCTTTCATTTCTCTTGTGAAGGATCTTTGAACCTTCCTCCTGGAACTTCTTTTTTTTTCTTTTTGAGACGGAGTCTCACTCTGTCCACCAGGCTGGAGTGCAGTGGCACAATCTCGGCTCACTGCAAGCTCCGCCTCCTGGGTTCACGCCATTCTCCTGCCTCAGCCTCCCTAGTAGCTGGGACTACAGGCGCCCCCCACCGTGCCCGGCCAATTTTTTGTATTTTTAGTAGAGACGGGGTTTCACCGTGGTCTCGATCTCCTGACCTTGTGATCCGCCCGCCTCGGCCTTCCAAAGTGCTGGGATTACAGGCGTGAGCCACCGCGCCCGGCCCCTCCTGGAACTTCTATACTTCTTTCTTAATCATATTTATTTATTTTACTTGATATATAGTTTGTTCAGCATCCATTTCACATGCTTCTGTTCATGGTAGACTAGTTTACATTAGGGATCACTCAGGTTATACAGATTTGACTCCATTCCCACGACCATTGTAAATTGTTGTCTGACACAAGTAAGTAAGGCAGAAAAATGGAGTATCAACTCGTGAACTTCTTGAAATGATGAAGAATGATGTATTCCCTTTCTACTGGGGTCCCTAAACTGACAGAATTAAAGCGTGAAGCTGCTGAGCACATGAAGAGGAGCTGATTGTGAATCAAATAAGTACAAAGAAAAAAGGAGTTGAAAAGACATGGGAGATGAAGAAAGGTCAAATTCTAATGAAAAATTCTTAACACACTGAATTAAAATATGCTGTGTCACATGACATCAGAAAATATTATTCATTTGTATTCTATATAAATGATGCCTCCAGGAATTTTGTGATGCAACAGCCTGACATTTTAGTAGTTTGAGCCAACAAACTCCCATTCTTGTATTAATTCAATTCCATTTGGTGCCTGCCACTGTCGTTTAGAAATAAACAAACTAATACATTTATATATAGCTTTTAGAAACATTGTTCATGAAGAGAAGTTTTTTTTTTTTTTTTTTTTTGAGATGGAGTCTTGCTCTGTTGCCCAGGCTGGAGTGCAGTGGTGTGATCTTGGCTCACTGCAACTTTTGCCTCCCAGGTTTCAAGTGATTCTCCTGTCTCAGTCTCCTGAGTAGCTGTGATTACAGGTGTGCGCCCCCAGGCCCAGCTAGTTTTTGTATTTTTGTTAGAAATGGGATTTCACCATGTTGGAGAGGTGGTCTCAAACTCCTGACCTCAAGTGATCCACCCCTCTCGGCCTCCCAAATTGCTGGGGTTACAGGCATGAGCCACTGCACCTGGCCCGAGAGGTTATTTAATACAGTGATTGCTTATGCATTTTAAATTCAAATGGTTCCCAATAGTAAACAATTTTTTTTTATGTTTTAGCATACTCTGTTAAAATTGGTGAGTTCTAAGTTTGATAAATGTGTGTGAACAGAGTGGAAACTGAGAAATATAAATCAGTGAGAAAGAGTTTATGTAGTAAGCATAAAGCTAACAGTTTAAGAAAAATACCAAAAATTTATTTGAGGAAAAGAAATTTGCTTTTGAAAAATTAAAAATCTAAATACAAATGTAATTTACATCATCCAATTTTCATTATTTCTATTTATAGTAATTACCATAGTTCATTTTTATGCTTTTTTAAAATGACTGGATTTTTAATGGTATAACTGAAGAACTGTGGGCAATATGCAACACTTCTGATAGATTTGAATAAAAAAATATGCCTACCTATCTGTAAATCTGTGTATCTACCTCAATAAGTATATCTTATATGAAATCTGGGCCCATGCTCAGTACTTAAGAAAGTAAAATGGTTTCGTAGACACACACACACACACACACACACACACACACGTAAACTCTGGAGCTATAATAGAGCCGTAATAGTGAGACATTCTGTCAGTGTTTTATAAGAAATGTAAGGAAAATAACTGTTATGATCTTCCTTTCTTCCTTGACTTGCTTGCCAATTTAAAAATTCTCCAACTCTGAGTCTTATTTGGCTCAGTCTTCACTTTTTTCCCCCCATACATGTTTTAAACACATTAGTAAATGTCTCTATAACAAAACAAGTATGAGATCCTGAAGAGTATTTTATTGATTTTAAAATTTGGTGAAAAGAAGCAGAAGGATTTGGGGAACAAAGAGCACAAGGCAAAATTATTTTGCTAGTTTTATGTAGTTGAAAAGAGTGATCAGGAGAGTAGGATGTGAAAATTAATTGGTTTGTAAAATGACTAAAGTGTTTAAGTTCAAATGGGTAGAAATGTACTCTTTCAAAGGTTTGGAATGCTAGAGAGAACTATGCTTAGGTGTGGAATCATTTTTGTGATATTATTAGTGAAAAGTCAAGTCATTCTTTTTCTGGGCTCTTTCCAAGGCAATTATGCTTGGAGATGTGAGGATAGACCAAATAACTTCTTGAAATTCTTCCTTTGATTTATTACTATCAAAATGGGTATATATAGACATAAATACACATGTACTCATTTGAAAAAGAACAGTGCTCCAGATATGCGTGGGCATAGCAGTTGTGTACTCCCTGCAGAAACCAGTGGAAAATTCTCTGTAGAGAAATAAGTTCCTTAAGATTCAAAGAAGTTTCTCAAGATTACTTATACCCTTTGCATTGATATGCTACCTAAGACAGTTTAGTGAAAGTTTTATAATCAACCCTTAAAACTTTATCTAGCACTCTTTTCCTATTTAGAGAAAAAAGACCAATATGTTAAATAATGTGATGCAAATTAGTCCTATTAGAAACAAACAAGGAATGAGCTTAGTTAACAAGAACAGGAAATAACCCAATATGTCTTTTTAACTACATTTATATGGTTACCAGCCAGACAGAGCAAAACATTTAAATTTCTCTTTCTGTGTAGTTCTAACTCCAGAACATATATTGTTTTTAGAAGCTCCAATATTTTCTTTAAAATAAAAAAAAAAAGACATCATATTATATAAGAAAAAAAAAAAATCAAGCCATGGGTTCATACTTGGAAAAATCTAGCCTCATTCTTGGATATTTATACTCAGTGGGTTTTAAAGCTCTTATTCACTTCACACCTTACTTATGCAGTAGGAAACAAGTTAGAGGAAAACCAACGTTATTTCTCTGAGCAATTTAAGCTTAGAAAACCCTGAATGTTGATAATGTAAAAAAATGAGAACAGATGGCATAATCTTTATGTAAATATAAATAACTTTTCTATGATTTTCAGCAGAGCTTAAGTTTAAGCTAAAAAATATTGCTGAATGATTTTATAAATTATAGCCTTTAAGAATGAAATTAATAGTAATAAAAAGACTTTTCACAAAGACTGTCCACTAGAAAAAGGCCTGTTTTGTAACTAATCTATAACTTCATAAAATAAACCTTTATAATGAGTTTTTTAATCCAAATTCTAAAAAGAGCTTTTCTTAAAACTTTTGATGTAATAATTATCTGGGATTAAATGTGATATGTTTCAGAGTGCAGAAGAGAAAACTATATATTCCCGTATGGTGTAATTTACTTTCCCCATTCCTAATCCAATAATCTAGTTTACAGTGCTCTTGGTTAGGTGATTATTTTCTTTTGCACTTAATGTATTTTCTTCATTAAGTTTGCTTGCAATGTATTCCAAAGCTTTTCAGTGAAGTCTCTCCATTCTCGTAACATTAACAGCACTCCCATTTTATGTCTATCCTGCCATATGCACTAAAGTCTGGAACTCACTACTCAAGTCCAAACTATGTTCCAAGAAAGCAGTTTCTAACACTTTGCACACTGTATTAGATACCTGCAGAAAGGCCTGCTATTTCTGAGAACTAAGCCACCAAGGTATCTGTTCTCAAGGACACTTTAGAACCTCTAAATTTATATAAAACTAGTGGAGGTCTCTGGGTTTAATCTAGTTATTCTAATTCTAGTTTTCTTTTTGTGATTGATTTTTAAATTATGTGCCTTATATTTAGATCACGTGTAGCTTTTTTTCTCCAGTAACATTTATTGCCAAAAATCTTTTGGTCTGATATTAATACAAGAGCTAAAATGAAATTATTTAGGCAGATAGTAAGGGCAACAGAGTCCTCAGCAACGTTTCCCTTTTAACAAAAAGCAGTCCCCAATTCATTTGTTTCCTAACAAAGAGCAGCCTGAAACATTGAGCTGCAAACGTAGATAAGCAAGGTGGAAGCTTGCATGGGTGAATGCCAGTAGCTATGCCAACAGAAAAGGGCTACCTAGAAACCGGGTATGTTCAACTTGGAGGCTCCATCTTCCCTCTTCTTTGCCGCCACTTGTACATTAAAGAGGCGGAAACATGGTGCAGGCCAGGTAGATAACTCATCTGCATAATAAAAGATTGGGGTGGGGCGGCCAGCTTCTTCCTAAGTTATGTAAATAGAACACCTGTTCCAACCAATCTTTCATTTCCTATGTAAATCAGACACCATCTCCTCAAGTTCATCTACGAAACTATGCGCATTTCACCAGGGAACTGGTTGCCCATTTTCTCTGGGACTCCTCTCTCTTCAGAAGAAAATTTTCTCTTTCTTTCGCCCATTAAACCTCCACTCTTAACCTCATTTCTGGTGTGTCTGAGTCCTGGATTTCCTTCGCGTGAGACAAGAACCTCAGGTATTACCCTAGACGAACAGTGCCGCTTCATTATACTATGGCTACTCTTAACTTTTCTTTGATTTGTATGTAGCCATATATTTTTCCACATTTTGCTTTCAACCTTTATTTATGCTCATATTTTGACATGTCTTTGTAAAATAACATAACCAGGGTAGGGTTTTATTTGTATGAGGCTGCTAATACAATTTGGATTGATTTCTACTATTTTATTATGGGTTTTCTTGTTCTATCTTTTTTATCCACCTCCTCAACCTCCTTTACTCCTTTCTGTTGACTATTTTCCATCTTCTGCCTCAACAATGTAAGGATCTTTAAATATATTAATTTCAATGAGAACTTCCTTGATTTTAAGGTTGTTCAGTATCTTAATTGTATCTTGTATAATCCCAGACATTAAATTTGTTTAGATTTTATCTACATTTCTGATTTTATTTACTCACCATTATTTTTGCATCTTAGACTTTTCTTTTGGATCTATTTCACTATTTTTTTGCTGTATAAATGAAAGAACTCCTTTAGGTTATATCATCTTAGTTTTTAGTTTGGCTAAAAATATTTTTAATGGACTCATTATTAAATAAATGATACATGATTTTACTTTGTCATTTCTTTTCAATTATTTGGGTATATTCTGATTTTCATAGTGGAAGTTGAAAATATCAACTATCTGATTAATTTTTATTTAATTTTTGTAAGCATTGAATTTGTATTTTTTAAATGTGACTTCTTTTGAGATATTCTTTTTACCTTCATTCACCTGAAAATTCATGATGTTATGTTTTAGGTCCAAATTTCTTCCTATTCATCATAATAAGGCCTTTATTGCTTCCTCAAATCTGATTATTTGTATTTTTGGTCAGTCCTGGAAATCTCATCCAGTAGATCTTTGAATTGTGTCTCTCATCCCTACTTTATTTTCTCTCTGAAACTCTTCATTCTATCTTTCTCATGTCTTAATATTTTGGCATTATGGGAAAAATCTTCAAATACGTTTCTAGTTCACAAATTCCTTCTTCAGATGTGTTCAATATTGAGTACATAAAAAATTAAGTTACTTAGTTTTAACTGTCACTTTTTTTTATATCTTGAGGATCTATTTGGTTCTTTTTAAATACTCCACAGGATTTTTTTTTCAAGTCTTTTGTTTCGTTGTTATATTTTAATCCTTTCTTTTAATTTTAAACATATTAAATTCTTATTTCACATTCCATCTTATATAATACTGAAAATTGCACTTTTTATGGATGGGTTTCTGTTTGCTATTATTTCTACTGCTCCTGCTGACTTGTTTCATTGTTTATTTTATGACTTTTACTTTGAGCTCAATTTCCATAGGAATTTACCTATGGTAAGACATTGAGCTTTGGGTTGACGGTGATTTCTTTCAGGGGAAAGTTATATTTCCTTCTGCCAGGCATCTGGGACACTACCAATCTGGAACTACTTTAAATTCAATTCTGATTTGTAATTAGAAATTCTTAGGGGAAGATATTTTTCGCCTGTACCTATCCAGAACCAAGGCTGAGACAGTCAATCTTCATAGCATCTCCTTTTGAGTTAAGGTATTATATGAAGGCATCCATCCAAATTCTCTTTTTGCACAGGCTGGAGGCTTTGCTCTCCATCACACACTTATGTGGACTTTTAAAATAGAGAGCTGTAGACAAGGAATGGCAGATGTCTTGGGGAAAGCTGTTAGCTTTAGTTTTTGATGGCCCCTCTAGAGTCATGTTTCTTATAATTTTTTTATCTAGGGGTTTTCTTCTCTTTATTGCTAGTTCAGCTATAAATTTAAAGATAATTCATACATAATATGTGCAGCATTTTTAGTTTTTCAGTTTTGAATGGATTTCTCCAGTCATCATGTCTATCATATTTGCAGAAACAGAAGTGCTTAGACAAACTCTATGTATTTAATATGGACAGAAAAATATGCCTAGTTTTGTAATGAATGCATGGGGACCATCCACCTCATAAGCCTAATTATATAGCATTCTGCTTTGAATAGTGCTTCCTCAAAATTCGTATTTACCTGAAACTTGTGAATGTGGCATTATTTGGAAATGAAGTCTTTGCAATGAGGTCCTATAGTTAACTTAAGAGGTCACATAGATTAAGAAGGACTCTATATTTAATATTTCTAGTATTTTTATACAAGTGGAAGAACCAGAGACAGACACACACATCAAGCATGCAATGTGACAACAAAGACAGAAATTAGAGTCTTGCATCTACAAGCCAAGGAATCCCAAGGATTGCATTCAACTACGAAAAGCTAAGGTGAATATATGGAGTAGATTCTTCCTTGGCACCTCCAGAAGGAACTAACCTTAATTTCAGATTTCTAGCTTCCAGAACCATGAGAGAATAAATTTTTGTTATTTTAATTTATTTTGTTAATAAATTTTTGTTAAAACTTTCTGGTAATTTGTTACCATAGCTCTAAGAAACAAACACATATTGCCATAGGATTCCTGATTTTCTTCTAATGTATTCATCATGTTTCATTTGCATCTGTGGACATGTATGAAAGTCACTCTCTATATAGAAAGTATTTTTTCATGCCTAAATCTCTTAGGCATTATTGTAGAAACTTTACTTCTATGAAATGGTAAGGGAGTAGATAGATTCATATAAAGTTCGTAACATGTCTAAAGAGGAAACTGAAAATCACTTAATCATTTTGATGTATTAATCACTAGTAGATAATACAAGTAGATTCTAAACAGCTAAAAATCAGAACTCATGTGATAACCTTTTTATACATAAAACAAACTAAAGTAGTCTATAATGTGTTCATAATAGAGAAATTTCCATGTGGAAACTGCTAGAATAATTTTCCAAAAATTTTAATGGCTATATAACCTATGACATATACACACTGATATATGATGTTATATTGGCTTCTCGTTTGAAGAAGTATTGTGATACATTGTTGCTTGAGGTAAATATTGACTTTAGAACTTGGATATTCAATATTTACTGCATCCATCAGGGTGTATCAAGAGTCCCTGGATCATTCAATATTTCCTTAGTGTTAAATGAAGTAGCAGGAATAAAAACTGTTTATCTTTTTTTGTGCCTTTAGCAGAATTTATAGACAATGTATTTGGAATCAGAAATAAACAAATGACTCCAATAACATGATTTATTTTCTTTTTCTTTTTTTTTCTTTTTTCTTTCATTTTGAGATGGAGTCTTGCTCTTTGGCACCCAGGCTGGAGTGTAGTGGTAGGATCTCCGCTTACTGCAACCTCTGCCTTCCGGGTTCAAGCCATTCTCCTGCCTCAGCCTCCCAAGCAGCTGGGACTACAAGCACATGTAGACACACCCGGATAATTTTTTGTATTTTAGTAGAGACAGAGTTTCACCATGTTGCCCAACCTGGTCGCAAACTCCTGAGCTCAGGCAATCTTCCCACCTCTGCCTCCCAAAGTACTGCGATAACAGGCATGAGCCACCGCTCCTGGCCCAACATGATTTTTTAAAAGCTACCTATTGCTCAAGGTGTGTATGTATGTGTGTGTGTGTGTGTTTTCACATGCCTACACTAGTGACACAGAACCGATGGAACTATAATCTAGATTGTACTGAGTTGTTACCAGGAGATTTAAGGAGGAATCATGTAGTTATGATGTTGAGATAAATTCCCAGGGACCATTTGTTTTCTTATATTGACTTCTTTTTCATCTTTAACACTATCAAAATACCTCTTTTTGTTATTCCATAATTACAGTCATATACTATATAAGAATGTTTCAGTCAATCATAGATGGCACATACAAAAGTGGTATCATAAAATTATAATAGAGCTAAAAGTTACTATCACCTAGTGACATCATAGCTGTTCTAACTTCATAGAACCATACATTATCTTTTCTGTGTTTAGATACACAAATACTTACAATTGTGTTACAGTTGCCCACAGTGTTCAGTGCAGTAATATGCTCTATGGGTTTGTAGCTTAACAACAATAGGCAATATCATATAGCATAGGTATGTAGCAGACTATACCATATAAGTTTAGGTAAGTACACTCTGTGATGGTCATACAAATGAAGAAATCACTTAAGGATTTGCATAACTTATCCTTTTTGTTAAATGATGCATGACTGCATATCCATAATTGCATTCCACATTTTACCTTACACAGATAATGTCTATTATACATACACACATCTATATCTACATGTGTATGCTTATATGGATATGTATATGGATGCATATATACACATATATACATATGAATATACACATGTATATATGTGTATATATATGTGTGTGTATATATATACATATGTGTGTGTGTATATATATTAAAACCAGAAAGACACTAAACCCTAAAACAGAAAACAGGATTCAAAATCTGGTATGAGCCAATCTTATTTAAGCTATGTATTTATATGCTGTTAAATTCATACATTGACTCTGAAGACTTTAATGCTATTTTTTAAAAGTATAACTATTCTGTTCTGTTGTAGACTGGAGCTCATTTTTCTTCCACTGTATTATACCACTAAAATATTTAACTGCTTACCATGTGAATGATGTCAATATCATAACATAGCTATCAATCTGAAATTGCACTGATAAAGGTCATATAATAAATGCATCCTTGACCATAGCCTTAACTTCCTTGACGTATTCTGTTTCTACTGCACCCATTTGATAAAACTCTCCTGAATTCACCCAAATATTCATCACATTTGCACCTGCTCCCAAGCACCTGAAAGTTGTTACAGAAAACACACACCTTAACTGACTGTTATAGCTCAAACGAGTACCACAAACGTCAGGTGAGTATTCAAGAATTATGTAAAACTATATTTTCTTTTCTTTTTTTTTTTTTTTTGAGACGGAGTCTGGCTCTGTCTCCCAGGCTGGAGTGCAGTGGCCGGATCTCAGCTCACTGCAAGCTCCGCCTCCTGGGTTTACACCATTCTCCTGCCTCAGCCTCCGAAATAGCTGGGACTACAGGCGCCCGCCACCTCGCCCGGCTAGTTTTTTGTATTTTTAGTAGAGACGGGGTTTCTTCGTGTTAGCCAGGATGGTCTCGATCTCCTGACCTCGTGATCCGCCCGTCTCGGCCTCCCAAAGTGCTGGGATTACAGGCTTGAGCCACGGCGCCCGGCTAAAACTATATTTTTATAGTGTATTTGTGACTGGATATAATTACTTTTCTTCCTGTATTTGAAACTATTTCTCTACCAAGAGAGAATAAATGCCTGAGAAGTCCAAGTTTAATTTCTCATTAGCTCAGGGATGGGGATTTTCAGTCAGAAATTAAATTGCATAGTAGAACATAAAGAGATGCAAATTTTTTATAAAAGTGAGTTTGTAGGCTATGACTTGTATTTACTATAGTATTAAATGACTTCTGTTGAAACCACCATATAATTCTGTCATGTTTTTATTCTTACTTCATGAACACATTTCATTTTCATTTAGAAAACTGAATTTTTAAAAAGAGGGACACTTTTATATTCTATAGTGGACACAAAATATGGTCGTATTTTATCTAATGGATGAATTGCTGAAGACATTTTATAACTCAAAGCCTGCATACTTCAGTTTAAGACTCAATTTTCTATTTGAATGAAGTGAGTGTGCACGTGTGTGTGTGTACATATGTTCATTCCAGGAACAAATAAATTTAAAAGCATTAAGATTTTTTCCCCTTTAATGTTGATTTTTATTTGTACAGCATTATTTTTTATATTCTGCAATGTGCTCTTCTCTAGATTAACTAACCACATGGTGTATAATGATGCCATTTGTCAATCTTCAATAGCTTTGATCACCTTTAACTTCCTCTCTAATGATATTGCACAGTAAGCACATTTTTAGCACCACCCTCAAAAATTAATGAGTATTCATATGACCTTTTTTTTTTTTTGAAATGGATTCTCGCTCTATTACTCAGGCTGGAGTGAAGTGGCACTATTTCGACTCACTTCAACTTCCACCTCCCGAGTTCAGGTGATACTCCTGCCTCCCAAGTAGCTGGGATTACAGGCACACACCAACATGCACTGCTAATTTTTGCATTTTTAGTAGAGATGGGGTTTCACCATGTTGGCCAGGTGGGTCTCAAACTCCTAACCTCAGGTGATCCACCCACCTCGGCCTCCCAAAGTGCTGGGATTACAGGAGTGAGCCTCTACACCCGGCCCTCATGACATTGTTATAAGACAACATTTTAAGTTACATAATGATATAGAAGTAATAGCACAAGAATAAACAAATCCTTTACAGAAGTACTGATACATACAAACAACAGCAAGGAAGAGACTGCAATTTCTAGTCTCAGTTAAAGCGATTACACAGTGTGAAAATATAGTACATATAGTTTACAGTTCACTTCTTCTTTGAGATTTGAAATTATTAAAATTCTATATTTTTAAAATGATGAATTTGCATAATTTCAGAATGTACACAAAAGAATGACTTTTTGTTATTATATATTTTTTGAGACAGAATCTTGCTGTATCACACAGGCTGGAAGGCAGTGATTCAATCATGGCTCACTGCAACCTCTGCCTCCTGGGTTCAAACAATTCTCATCCCTCAGCCTCCCAAGTAGCTGGGACTACACATGCACACCACCACACCTGGTTAACTTTTTTTTTTTTTTTTTGGTATTTTTTTAGTAGAGACGGGGTTTCACTGTATTGACTAGGTTGGTCTCAAAATCCTGGCCTCAAGTGATTGGCCTACTCAGCCTGGATTACAGGCATGAGCCTCTGTACTTGGCCTAATGTTTTTATTGTGTAACAAAATTTGCATCACTCTTATAAAGTTAACTTTAGTATTACTTTATGTGTTTTAAATTCTTTAAATTTACTTTCCTTTTTTTTTTTTGAGATGGAATCTCACTCTGTCACCCTGGAGTGCAGTGGTGCGATCTTGGCTCACTGCAAGCTCCATCTCCCAGGTTTAAGCAATTCTCCTGCTTCAGCCTCCCCAGTAACTGGGATTACAGGCGCATGCCACCACGTCTGGCTTTTTTATATTTATTTTATTTATTTTTTTATTTTTAGTAGAAACAAGATTTCACCATGTTGGCCAGGCTGGTCTTGAACTCCTGACCTCAAGTGATCCGTCCGCCTTGGCCTCCCAAAGTGCTAAGATTACACTTTATATTGTTTTTACTCATCAGTAGTTATTCACCATTCTTTTTCTTACTGTACTTCAGAGTTTCACTGGCTTTCCTAATTACCATCTCAACACTTAGCAATGTAGGTGGATGAGGTTGATCCATATTTAATTCCAGGGGAAAAACATAATTGACTTAAATCAAGTAGTTTATATTCTACCCTTAAATAAAGATACTCTAGTGAAGAAATGAAAGGAGATCTTTCTGATAGTACCAGGAAAGAGAAGCTTGCACTTTATAAGATGTGATTTGAAGCTGCTGCCATTAATTCAATGCACAAAGAATTAATGCACAGACTGGAGGCAGAGTTAATAGAAAGCAACCAGGTATAATTACAACATTTGAGTAACCAATTCAAAGACTCCTGAAACTAGTTCTTCTCCTGGACTTTTAACTTATGCAATGTAACAAATCCTACTCTTACTTAAACATATTGCGTTAGCTGGGGTTCTTTAAAGAAACAGAACCAATAGGCTATGTTCTGCATGAGTGTGTAATGATAATTGGCTTACAGAATTATGGAAACT
The DNA here is from genome assembly GCF_000951035.1 of Colobus angolensis palliatus. Classification (NCBI taxonomy): domain Eukaryota; kingdom Metazoa; phylum Chordata; class Mammalia; order Primates; family Cercopithecidae; genus Colobus; species Colobus angolensis. The sequence goes on along the minus strand of NW_012114364.1, from coordinate 8,363,319 downwards.
GAGAAGTCCCATGGTCTGCCATCTACAATTTAGAGACCCAGGAATGCAGATGGTATAATTCCTTTCTGAGACCAAAGGCCTGTGAACCAGGGGAGAACAATGGTGTAAAACCTAGTTTTAGGGCAGAAGAAGACCCATGTTTCAGCTCAGGCAGACAGACAGGAAGAAAATGTGTGAGTTTCTTCTGCCTCCATGGTTTATATGATGCCCACCCCAGGAAGGCAATCTACTTTATAGACACCACTGGATTCAAATGCTGTTCTCATTCAATCCTAATCTCATCCAGAATCACCCTTTCAGACATGCCCAGAAATAATGTTTAACCAGATATTTGGAAATCCCCTGTTTCAGTCAAGTTGACACGTAAAACTAACTCCCACTCCCATTGAATCATGTTTTCTGTTACTTGTAACTGGAGACACGATATTCCCATTACCAAATCTTAAAATCATTTTCCTGCTTCTATCTTCTCCATCATAACCTCTTTTATAATGCAATTGATGTCCCTTCTGTAAAACAACATGTCCTTCATTTGTTCTTTGATTCACCTTCTCAGCTTTTCAAGTTCTTCAGTTAGTTCTTCACTCAGCTACAGTTTTTTCCTCTCTAGAATTCCTGTTAATAAAATCTCCCAGCTTAAAATGTCTCTCAGCTTAAAGTGTCTCCTAGCTGAAAGACTAATCACCTCAAACAAAACCTTTCTTTGTCCTCACATCATCCTCTCAAATACTATTACGTTCTTCTGCTGGTGTCATAGCGAAAAATAGAGGCATCGTCTATACTGTTAGTAATTACTTGCTCCTTTTTTCAGAACACTAATCTGGTTCTCATCATAATCACCTTACATAGAACTCCACTTTCCAAATCACCACAAATTATCCTCCTTTCTTTTTTCATTCCCGTTTCAGTATAATGTTTGTTCTTTCTCTTACCTTACAGGCTTCTCCTTAAATCTGTGTTTTGTTACTAGCTGTCTACATTTTAATACACTTCTGAGATTCCATTCTGGATCGCCTTCCCTTTACTTCTTTTACTATTTAAATTTCTCTTTCCTTTACTTACAATGATGTTTTAATGCAATTTTATATAATCCTATGACTTCAAATGATGACTAAGTTAGTACTCTCAAAATGTATATCTCGATTTAAGACCTATCCTCTGATGTCTAAACATATAAGCCTTACTGACTATTTGACATTAATTCTTCCAATCCATATTTACTAAGCACTTATAAAGTGCCAGACATAGTTTTGGTGTTTAGGATGCATCATTGAATAAAACAATAGTCAGCAAACTTGGTCAAGGGCCCAGCAGTGTGTATTCTAGGTTTTGCAGAATATATGCTCCTGATTGCAACTCTTCTTTTAAGCATGAAAACAGCAAGAGATAAAATGTAAATAAATGGGAGCTTTTGTGTTCGAATAAAACTTTATTTACAAAAACAAGCAGTGGACCATATTTGCTCAATGAGCTATAGTCAACAGACCTTGGTCTATTACAACTCACTGAATTACTCATGGATATATTAACCATAAATTTCCATCACAGTTTGAATTAATTTCAAATGTGTATGATCCAATCCTACTGGAATCCTTTCAGTTTTCTGATTACACGAAGGTCTTTCCTGTCTAATGGAATTTGCGTCCACTATTTCTACACCTGGAATATTCTTTCTCCAGTTCTTGGCATGTCTGACACCTTCTATATCCTTGCTAATGTGCTGCCAACTCTCGTCTCCAATACCAGTTTATGTGATATCCCTCTGTTTAATTATTTGCTAACACTTATCACAACGTAATTATTTGTTCATTAGTTTATTATCTTTTCTCTTCCACTGGTATGAAAGATCCTTGAATAAAGGGTCTGAAAGAATCCCCAAGACCACCAAGCATAATGTCTAAGAGTAAACAGATATGTAATAAAAGGGGGAATGAATGAATCCATGTCTATTAAATAACTGTAAAGGAAAATAATATTCTAATAGAAACAAAGCTTTTGTTTATTCATGTTCTCTCATCTTGCATTTCTTCCTAATAAAACTTAGTGTGCTCATTAGTTATCTAAATTATTCATTCTATAAGTATTAACATGTTGAGTAGAATTTCTCAATACAGCAGTATTGACATCTTGAACAGGATGCTTCTTTTTGGGGGACTATCCTGTGAAGTATAGGATGCATGGCAGCATCCTTGGTCTTTACCTGCTACATATCAGCATCATTGTCTTCTTCCCTCACTGCCCAGTTGTGATAACCATTAAAATATGTGAAAGGGAAATTTAACCTAAACAAGGGATTGGAAATATGTTTCCCTTGAAGAAGTTATTGTAAGCGGAGATTAGTTTTTTAAATGAATAGGCTAATTAAGGGAGATTGTGTATGGGTACCGGTATGGAAGAAAAGAACAGTCCAGACAGAGGAAGCAGCATGTGGAGGAACAGAGTGTGGTCCATGTGAGGATATGAAAACAAAATGTCAGTCTATCTACAGTATAGAGGGCAATTCATCATATGAAACCTGGAGAGGCCAGCAGGTGCCAGATCATGTTTATGCAGGTGCACTCCATTAAAGATTTGTGACTTTATTCTACAAAAGACATGAAAAAGAGAAACATGATCAGATGTGGATTCCGAAAATTCACTCTGAATTATCTTAACAAGATGGATCAGAGAGGGAAGAAGGAGGGCCTATAAAGTGAATTGAGAGGGCTGGATATAAGTTTCAGATGCCAGGTGATGGTGAAAACTGTGAAGAAGGAGAGAAGTGACTGGATGTGATACATTTTTATATGTGTGAATCAACTGCGCTTAGTGATTAAATGGATGCTAGGGGCTAAGAATAAAAGAATCATGATATAAGCAACAGAACGGATGGTGGTATTTTGTTATTTTTAAGTCTAGGTCCACATATTCAAAGTAATACAGGGAATATCTCAGAAAATGTACTCTGGGCTGCAGAGAAACTCTTAATATTGACAATTCTTGACATTTGAGTTTTTGCTCTTTTATTTTATTCGTATATTATTCTATGTATTCAGTATCTATTACTGCCTTACAAATTATCACAAATTTAGCAACTTAAAACTATTCATATATATATATTTTCATAGTTGGTCAGGAGTCTGGGCATGGCTTAGCAGATCCTGTAATTCAGGACCATTCATGAAGCTACAACCCAAGTATCAACCAGGGCTCGGTCTTACCTGAAGGTCCAACTTCAGGAGGATCTACTTCCAGCTCTCAGGAGTTGTTGACAGGATTCAGTTTCTGTGGGCTGAGCTGTTGAACTGAGGCCCCCAGTTCCTCACTGCACATTGGCTGGAGTTTTCCCTGAGTTCCTTAATTCATGGGCCTTTCCACATAACATCTTGCTTCCTCACTGCTAGCAAGAGAGAAAATCTGCTAGCAAGACAGAAATCACAGAGTTACCTAATCATGGAAGTAACTTCTTCTCAGTGTTGTGATTATCCCTTGGTTAGAACAAGTTACTCAGGAGAGGGGATTACACAATGCTATGAATGCCAGGAGGCTGGGATTTTTTGGTGTCATCATAGAATTCTATCTACCATATTCTAAATATTATGTCAAGCATGAAGTTTAAATAAAATAAACATAATGTGAATGCACTGGCATTTAGAGGTACAGTCTAAAATAAATGCTTTACTTAAAATCAGTTCTTAAGAATAAATTTACACAGATATTGGAAGCTAATATGTAGCAGGACAAGAAAATATATGTTCTATGCAGAACATGCAAGTTGAATGGAAATAATAAAAAACTGGTAAAATGTTTCATCTAATTACACAAATATTTATAATGAGTGGGACAAGGCACGAACTACAGAGGGGAGCACCAAGATAACTGCTAGGGACTATAAATGTAAAAGCATACATTGTTATAATTTTCTTAAAACATTTTCACATTAGTTCTTTTAAGAAACATCTGATTTTGACTACTCTTAAGGCGTGATGTCCTATATTCTTTTTAAAAGTGGAGACACTCAGCGTCACATCTATTTGCCAAGTGTCTTACTTTACATAACTTCCTGCACATTGTTTGAAATTGATCTGGATAGATTTTAATCAGGTTCATGGAACTCAGTAAATTGTCAAGCATAAAATTTAATATTTTGTCTACTCATTTCAGGGGATGCTTAAAATGAATGTAACTCATTTGTGGCAGTAGCAACAAATATTTTAAAATGGCTTTTTTCTAACTTTCTTTGTTTTTCTATATAGGGCTTTGCAGAGGATAAAACTTCCAGATTTTTTATCTACCTTAATGCGACATCCTATAATTGTGATATTTTCAGTTTATTGATGTTGCAAGCATATAGCATTTGTGGGTGTTTTTTGTTTTACTATTTGCCTATCTTAATTCAAGCTGCTGTGTGAGTACTCTAAATATTATTTCTATCATTTCATGCACACAATTTTTAGCTTTGAAAGTAACTCAGTTCTATTTCATAATTAATTGTTGTAAGAACTTTTCATGTAAGTACTTCAGGAAAGGGCTATTATTTTTAAATATCAGTTTTCTATGTTCTCTATTATTCCTAAATGTCAGGTCAGCATTGCCAATTTTATGATTTAATTATTTGATCTGTGATGTCAGACACTTATTATAAATAATGAACTGTACTTCCTTTCATCTAGCACAAATGTTATTCATATGGAAATTGGCCAATTTGAAATTTAATGAGAAAGGAAGTAAGATAATTTATTAAATTTCTTTTAACTTTGCTCATGTTCAATAATGTTCAGTGCATACTATTAATATTGTCTGCTGTAAGTGAGGTCAAAGTTATACTGTCATCTGTCTGTAAGATTGAAGTCTCAGGTTAATAGGCTTGGTTTACTCCCTTCTTGAAATTTCTAAGTTCTGAGACTGCCTCTGCTCATTTACACTTCTGTGAATTGAAATATTTACAAATCAAGCCATCTTTTTTAAAACATTTTTGCTAGTGATGAACTGTGTATGTTGTAAAAAAACAAGGGGATCTAGGAAAAAAAAATTCAGCATTTTTAGTCTGCTGTGTCAAATATCAGGAAAAAGAGATCAACATTAAATTCATACAGGTTGTTTGAAGGAAACTTACAAGACATCCAGAACTTCATTGCAAAAGAGAGAGGGTGTACAGGAAATGACTTACGGGGCAGAAGTGGAAACTAGTAACCTGAAAAGAGGAAAATGGAAACATTCTGAAGCTGAGAAGGGTATGTTAGTTAATTTCTTACAGTAGGACCTGAGTTCAGCAGAACAGTGTCACTGTGGGGTGGTAGCAGGACCTCAGAAGGGAATGGATTCAGAGATGATGGAGCACATGGGATGTCTGGGGTGTATAACATAGGCTTCTTGTTATGGCAAGAATTCTCAACATTAAGGCAATGGAGATACCCACCATCCAGGAACCACCTGAACTTAAATTATGAATTGATCAAACTAGGGGACCTAGTGTCACATGTATTAACATGAGAAAGAGCTTCAGGACCTTCTCAGAAGATGAGTCAATGACAAAAGCTATCTATGTATTTACTTATCATCTGGTAAGGGACATCTAGTTCGAGAAGCGGGCAGAACCATATTTAATTTGATTTAGGAAAACAGTCACTAGGAATTTTCTACCTGTTTAAAAATCTTTAACATTGCTTTGAATGGATACTGTTTGCCTGTATTTGAGGGATACAAAAAAAACAAGAAATGATGTTTGCCTAGAACATAGTATTAACATATAAAACAAATAGTTCTTTGTAAAATATATTGTATTTTGAGAAACAACTTAATAGTATTGAAAATTAGTGCTGTTGCAGCACTACTCACAATAGCAAGGACGTGGAATCAACCTAAATGCCCATCAGTGATAGACTGGAGAAAGAAAGGCTCTGCAATATCTCTGGGAATTCAAGGTCTAGGAAGTGTCAAAAGAAACAGAAACAAGCCAAAGATGTACTGGAAAACAGGACATATAGGACATTTTCTCTCCCTACCTCCATCTCATTGCTTTCCCTACTTCTCCATGTCTCCTCCCCACACCCCATATCCCCACTCCCTACCTCATGCTTTACGTTACTTATTTCTATATAGCTGCATTATTATTTTCTCTCATTTTCAACTACCTTTTCCTGCTTGTTGGCCTACAGGCAAAATATGGCCAAGAAAAGTTTTTGAATTTACCTATTCTCAGATTCACCTATCTGAAAAGAGAAAGACTTTTCTTTGTTAATTCCCAGGAAGAGAAAGGATGCTGGGCAGAGAAAATAGAAGGGGTCCAATTCAAATACATGAAGCCTTGTTTTTGTATGCCATGCCTGAGTTACTTGATTCCACAAATTGTCATTGCAAATACTTCTTATTTATGCTGTGAAATATGTATGTTACTTGCTATATTCTAAATATCTTATGAATGCAACCCATCAAAGAGTTTTTGCATTTTGCAGAAATGAGTTTTTGAAGGTAAATATTCTGTTTGATTAACCTTGTTATCTCTTGGACCTAAGGAAACAATTGTGATCGCCAACAAATCACTTAATACATTTAAAAAATGAAAAACAATGAAAAAGTGAGTTAATAATTTGATTTAAACTGGCTAGTTGTGCTTCCTATCTTGCTTTTGGGAGTGATTCCCTCTTTTTGAAACCTAGAGGCCCTCTCTGGGAACCCTACCTCATGCTCAGGGCCATTTATCTATGGAAAAAATTCTTTACTTGTCTTGATTTCACATGTGACTGTCGATGTCTGTCTACTGTTACTGTGCTCTACCTCTTAGGACACCCTGATTATACTTCCTGTTGTAGTTCTTTACTTGGTTCCTAACTTTATCTTCAGAGTTCTATAAGTTGTCCTTTCCTTTCCAATTATATGTATAGGGTTAAAATGTATAACTTGTATTAAATAAGAGAATCAATCAATCAACCAATCAATGAAAGAGGTAATTGTTTTTTGAATTTTTTTTTTTTTAGTATTTATGTATTTAGGAGGTACAGGTACAGATCTTTTCCTTCCTTCCTCCCTCCCTCCCTCCCTCCTTCTCTCCTTTTCTTTTCTTTTCTTTTCTTTTCTTTCTTTTCCAGTTCAAATTCATTTCTCTGTTTCCAAAGTCCAAGCTACCATTACATGGCTTGGTACTCTATAAAGGAAAACTTGTTCAAATAAGGCAATATGCTATCAGCAGTATTTCCTGGTGACTGCAATCAAGTAGCAATTCCAACAAATCCTTGGGAAGCACATCCGTGGGTTTTACACTTTCTCAAGGCCCTGTTCCTCTAGAGTGGATATGCCCAATACATTTAAAATCTGTGTAAGTTCCAGATGACATAGGGGTAGATTTCTTTATCAGGTCCTGTTTTGTCTTTAACAGTCTCCAGGATGAGAACTGCACTAGCAAAATCATTTAACCATCTACAAGCGGCATCAATAATTTTGGGCTCTGGAACCAGATGTGTTCATTTCTTTATGCAATTCCCAGGCCTCTATATCTGGCTTGTTGCAGTATGTCACCCAGCGAGCATAAAACTTCTCATTTATTTCATGAAACTCATAGGAATAGCAGTGAACCGAAGTGGGCCAGGGACTAGAGTGGGGTGCAGGAGGCCTGAAGGCTCTACCAGGGTGGCTGATTCTACGGTACAGTAGGGGAGAGCTGAGACCACAGAGAAGCTTGGTGTGCGCTCGTGCCATGTGCATATTTCTTAAATTCATATAATCTGTACCCATCACCCAAATAGTGAATATTTTACCCAAGGATAATTTTTCGACTCTCAGCTCCTCGTACCTCCTACCTTCTGTCGTCTCTGTATTCCACTCTGCATGTCCATGTGTACCTTTTTTGGGGGGGAGGGTGGGAGGCGGAGTCTCGCTCTGTCGCCCAGGCTGGAGTGCAGTGACATGATCTCGGCTCACTGCAAGTTTTGCCTCTCGGGTTCACGCCATTTTCATGCCTCAGTCTCCCGAGTGACTGGGACTACAGGCGCCCACCACCACGCTCAGCTAATTTTTCGTATTTTTAGTAGAGACGGACTTTCACTGTATTAGCCAGGATAGTCTCCATCTCCTGACCTTGTGATCTGCCCACCTCGACCTCCCAAAGTGCTGGGATTATAGGCGTGAGTCACTGTGCTCGGCCGTGTACCCATTTTTTAGTTCCTACTTTTTAAGTGAGAACATGTAGTACTTGACTTTCTGTTTCTGAATTATTTCTTTTAAGATAATGGCCTTCAGTTCCATTAGTGTTGCCTCAAAAGACATGATGCCTTTAAAAACAAAGTATAATATCCCTGAATGTGGCTTTGTATAATTAGAGCTTTTCGGATTTTTAAATACTTTGGGATACGGGACACGGGACAATAGTTCAATGGTCTTTCCTATGCATTTCACCTCATGACACTCAATTATTTTAAGGGAAATGAGTGTACACACACAGACACACATAATATTTTTTCTATAGGATTTGATATATAGAGCTTGGAATTTAATAGACTACGCATTTTTCTTGTAAAAAGAATGTAGTGGATTTTTTTTTTTTTGCCAGCAAATCCCAGCTCTTCCTCTGTGTGACCACTCCTCCCCTCTGCTTATAGTCATGCGTTTATCTGAAGCTGTCTTCCAAGACATATTTGTTTTAATAAATGGTGTTTTCCTCATATATTATCAAATGACTGGGCTAATTAAAATTACAAAATCTTGATAAACTGACAATACAGATAGTTTCTATGTATTGCTTCTTTACAGTGTTTAGAAAATATGGCTGGCATATTCTTTCTAGTATAGACTCTGAGTTTACTAACTAGAACCAATACAGTTGCATCAGAGTCTCTCATAGTCAGTAATTCAAATCCTCTTTCAATCTTCAACACTCTTGCCCCAAAGCCCTCAAGGGAAGCTAAAACTCAAGGGAAAAAACAAAAATATAGGAAAAACAATGATTCAAGGTCTCTTGCTCCAACAATGTCCAGGGCAACTGGTTATCAAATTCTGCTTGTTTCCTCTGGCAGAGAAAGAGGCACAAATGAAAAGCTCTTGTGAAAATGCAGGTAGCTTGTTGAGCTTAGCTACCCTCCCTCTGCTGTTTCTTGTACTGATATCCTTGTAAATCGTATAACTGCTTTACTACCGAATTGAACCATGTCAGAAGTGGACATGGACTCTTATTCAAATTCCTCTGAATTCTTAGCTACCTGTCACCAGCCAAGCACCTTCAAATGTTCCTTTAAAATAAAATGTTTTTAAAAACAGATGTTCCTTGGACCTAACAACAGTGTAAAGATTGTAGGGATCGAAATTGCTTTAACAAAGGGAAAGAGTGTGAGTTTGTCCTAGTCATTTGTAAACAATAGCCATAGAACTTTGATTTTGTTACTTATGGGTAACAGGACACAGTAAGGGGCATAACATGATCAATAAAGCCAGGGTTGAAAACTTGGAAACTGTCCAAAATCTTCCTCCAACACACCTGTGAAACAGAGAAAGGAAATATATTTTGCCAACTTTTCCCCCCACATTGGCCTCTATTGTGCTGAAATTTCCGTGTCTATGGAGATTATAATAATTATTAATTTTGTGTTACTTTACTGTTATTTCAGATAATTTGTAGCTCTGATTAGTCACAAATGCTTAATATTTTATTATAAATGTGTTTTCATTGTTAACTTAAACATTACAAAATAAAAAGTATTAACAATCAAATGGTCTTAAAATGATGTTTTAATAACTGATCAAAAATGAATTCAAATTAATAGTTTAACAAATTAAAGAGCTTCTTAGTTAATGCTCTGCCCATGGGCAGAATTCCATGAAAATTAGAAATAGCAAATAAAAACATGAAGATATAAAGCTAATACATGAAAGTCATAGAGGGGCATTCAAAATAAATTTGTGAATTTGCTATAACTTTTATAGATAAACTAAATAGAAGATCATGTCAACTGTGAAATGAATAACTCATACGAGGATGCATAGCCTGAAATTAAAAAAAGATTAAGGAAGTTGGTGGTAAATATTGTGCCTTGCCCAAGCATAATTTAACAAAGGGCTCTTTACAAAATTAGGAGGATCCCAATATGATAGAGCAAAGAAAAATCTGCATTTTTTTCTATAAGAAGTCATCATACTTGGTTAAAATGCTACCTACCATTTATTGAGGAATTACTATATGACATGTGTTGTTATAAATGTGACATGTTTAATATATATATATATATATATATATATATTGCTAGCAGTAAACCATACTGTGAGCTAAGAAGAAATCCAGAAGTTTGAGAAGGTGATGGAGTATAGCACCATTTGTTGTCAAATTTGATAAAAAGGGCCCTTTAAAATTCCCTGGTTTAGTTTTTTTTGTGCAAATCTCTGTGGCAAATAATGCTTTTAGATACTTGTTGATAATCCATCTTTCAGAGATTTGAGGAAAACATTGACTTTTTGGCAATACTTAAATAGCTTTGAAAGTTCTTCATTTGCTTTGGCATAAAGAAATACAGCCAAGAACAAAGACATTATTGCTCAGCTTAGTATTTCCAATTAAACTCCTTTTAAAGTCCATAGGAAAAGTAATAATTCTAAAAACAAAAATTATAGAGTTGGGACTTTTTTGAAAGAGAAATATATGCTGAGTATCAAGAGACTAAAAATGTTAGAAAACCCAGGGAAATGAATTTAGTTAGTACCACAAATCAGATAGGGAAAAATTAAAAACAAACAAACAAACACAAAACAAAACAAAACAAAACCTTGGCTAGAGAAAAATGTGATAATTTATCCATCCTTTGATTCTATGATTTGCATTTTAAACCAGAACCATGAAAATGCTTTAAACATTCTTACAGACTTGAACATGAGTTTGCTTTAAGCAAAATCACCCACGGATAGTACCTGGATTAGGAAAAGAACAATTCAGTTATTGATTGTTACCGCCAGGCATCACAGACACCATCATTGGTAACTACGAAGTGGTCAGGAAATCACAGCATGGGAGAAAATGATAGTTTTGGTATTGTAGACCTCCAGCCTTTCAAAGGAGTATTGTAGAGCTAGTTTGTGAAGAAAGAAAGGAAAGAGAATCTGACAGGATTGCACATTTAATCTTTTCAATCCTCATGAATTAGATTTTTAAAAAAATTTTCTTCATCCAATTGAAGGCATTGATACTTAAAGTGTGTAAGTGATTTTTGCAACATTCTACATTCAGTCTGTAGCAGAGCCAGGAATCAGCCACCCTAGGCTTTTCTGATTTCCCAGACTATGTTTTTGTCACCCTGAAATATGAGTTTTGCCACAGCTTAGTGGGTGAAACTTAATTCCACACATGGCAAACAGTAAATGCCACCCACATTGGTGTCCACAGAAGAAAAAATATATATATTTTATTTTATTTTAAGTTTTTAAAGACAGGGTCTCACTCTGTTGCCCAGGCTGGAGTGTGGTGGCACAATCCCAGCTCCCTGCGGCCTCGACCTCCTGGGTGCAAAGGATCATCCCACCTCTGCCTCCTTATTAGTTGGGACCTAAGACATGTTCCGCCGTGCCCTGCTATTTTTTTTTTTTTTTATTCCCTATGTTTCCCAGGCTCATAATATTTTAACTTTAGATGCTGTACTCTGAGCATATGTCTGTTTTCTCCTCCAATATAAACTTTATCTTTTTTTTTTTAAAGCAAAAACACTTTGCCTATTTGAAGAGGAAATGAGGGATCCACTTTAGGTAATAACTAGGGTGGGAAGCAGAAAAGAGGTCTCGTATTAGCTTATCATATCAGGGTTTATTATAAACAAAAAAAAAATTCTCTAGGTCTGCTGATCAGTAAACAATGCTGCCTTTTGACATAGGGAGGAATTATTTTTCTTTTTTTTTCCCTTTGGTGAAAACAAGTTTTGGAGTTAGTACATTTCAGGATTTTTTCTTCATTCAGATGTGTCTCTCTAATATCTGTTTGAACATGCCTTTATGTAATAAAATATATATTAAATATATATTATTTTCTTGGCCTAATGTTAGGCATTGGAGGTAAAATGTTTAATGAGACACTACTTTTTTCTTATAAAAAAATGATAGTTGTAAGCTGGGCATGGTAGCTCATGCCTATAATTCCAGCAATTTGGGAGGCTGAGGCAGACAGATCACTTGAGGCCAGGAGTTCAAGACCAGCCTGATCAACATGGCAAAACCCCATCTTTACTAAAAATGCAAAAATTAGCCAGGCATGGTTGCAGGCACCTGTAATCTCAGATACTCAGGAGGCTGAGGCATGAGAATTGCTTGAATCCAGGAGACAAAGGCCGCAGTGAGCTAAGATCCTGTCACTACATTCCAGCCTGGGTGACAGAGTGACACTGTCTCAAAACAACAAAAAAGACAGTTGCATGTGGAGACAGACATACTCATAACTGTTGTTTAGGATGTGCTATTTAACTCCTTTGTTTCATACTGCAACTATTTATTGCTAATATAATTGATATTAGACATTGCTAGTAGATTTGGTTCCTATCCTCATATTTACATTTTATGAAGAATAAAGACAAGTAAGTAGCAAATACGGTATGCATGATAAGATCTCAGACTGAGAAAATGACAACCCTGTGGAATATTTGAAGGAAATACGTAACTCATGCTGAGGGTCTTTTCCTACAGGAAGTCGTATCTACACTGAGAGCCAAAGTGTAGGTAGAAATTCCACTGAAAGTACTTGTAGAGTTCCAGGCATCAGGAATATTAAGAACCTATGAAAAAGCATGGTTTATTTGAGGACTAAAAAGAGACTAGCCAGATTTTAAAAATTGAACCTTCATCTACCAATTTCAAAATCTTGACTAACTAAAAACTATGGGAAAAATGTTTTTATATTAATGTTATAAATTTTATATTAATGTTATAATTTATGTAATATAATATATATTATTTATTATATAAGTGTTATAATTTATATCAATGTTATGTTTTATATTATGCTATTAATTTATATTATTTGTCTTTGCTATGTAAATTTGAGCCACAATAGCAAATTTTAAAAGAAATCAGAAGTTGAATTACTTTCTCTTCTTAACTTTTATGACAATAGTGGCTTCAGCAATGATGACCTACTCTTAGTAGTTTTTGCTCTGGTTTTATGGCAACAATTTACTTTCTAACTGCTTGTCACCACAGAGCCCAAAGTATAGTGTATTCTTTATTTAATTTTGCATCATATAATTAAATTTCTTTTTGAAGACAGTTAATATATAATACCTGCCTTATAAAAAGAATAATGCTCATGTTTACAATTTAGAAAGTGAAAAGTTGTTGAAAAGATTCTGTAATTTCTTGACATTATTGTTGGCTCACTGTCAAATTTCTTTCTTGCTATTGTATTCTCAACATTTTCAAAGTTAATTTGTGTCACTATTTGCATTAGCCCACAGTCTGCTAAGGTTTTTCTTTTCCCGAAGTTCAAAGAGCTCGTGTGTCAATTTTCATTCCTACTGTCATCAGGGAAGCAATATTAGATATCAGTGAATATGCTTTGCTGAACTTCTATCATTCGTAAACTGCAGAAAATAAACACAGTCACCCTTGAACTCATGCTGTCAGTCACAAAATCAGAAAGCAGGATACAAATAACATGCTTGTAGCAAGGTAGACTCCACATGTGGCTGACCTGAATGATTCATAAATATATATCTTTACCTTCAGAAAAGAAGGAGAATTGCAATGAACAAGAAGAGGACAAAGTGAATCCTAAACATTCAGGAAATCAGAGAAGGGAAAATAAGTTTTACATTAAGAGAGACAGAGTGAATAAAGTATAAGCAATTTGTTATAAATGGCTTTGCAATAAACTAGGTAAATTTTACATTAAACATGAAGTATAAATATTGATTCAAAATATTTTATATTTACACATATGTATATATGTATTTATATGTATATATGTATATTTATGTATATAGGTGTATATGAAATATGAGTCTTCATTTTCAAAGGTGGAAATGAACACAATCTAAGAATCAAGACCATCTCTACAAATGCCTACTTTAAGAGTTGGATTTCAGTTTTCGCCTATTTATACATTGGAAATAAACCTTTATTTTAATATTAGTTGCCTATATGCTATATCTTTCTTGTTTTAAAAATGAATAGTATGTGTTTTAATTATTTGGCATGGTTATCTTTGATTCAGGTACTAACTTATTGAATGACTATTAGAGATTTATGACAAATTCTTACACCAACACTTAAATGTGATCATTAGGAAGTCAGAGTTTAAAAAATAACTTCAAACACTTTCGATACTGTTCTGATTCATGTTGGGTTAGAGTATTCCTATAAATAGCCAACCCAATTTTAATTTAACTTTAGGTGCTTTGATCAAAATTAAAAACTTTCTTCCGTGGTTGAATTTATTGTAGTAGTGTCATGTGTGCATCGTGGGTGTTTATGTTGAATCTCTGTCAATTTATGATATTTGGAGTGATAAAAACAGACCACCACTTTTGCAGTAGTAAGGCATAGAGATTAATATTTTCTTTTTCCCTTATTAATATACTAAGTACATTATCCTTATGGAAATAAATTATTTTTGTGAATGGTTTGGTAATGTGTTATATATGGATTCTGAAAGGGTACTCTGTTAATAAGATTAATATCCTGTAGGGCAATTCATGATTTTTTTCGGGAAGATAAACTAACAATGGTATTGGTGGTTGGAGCCAGAAATAGTATATCAAAGTGGCTAGGAGGGCTGGCTGTGAAGTCTGTTTCTTCTGTTCAAATTCTTATCCTATCACTTGATAGGTATGTGACCTAGGGAAAGATACTTAATGTCACCATTCCTTCCTACCTCAGCTTTAAAATGCCAATAAAATAATAAATCCTACCTCAGGGAATTGTTCTGAAGATTAAATGAATTAATACATGTAAAATATTTAAATAACACTCAGATTATATATTCAATAAATACAATTTATTAATATTATTGAATATAATAATAGCTCATGGAAAGCTAATCCAAAATCAGAAGTCATTGTCTCATGGATGAGAAATCAGAGAAGTCAATAAATATAAAGAACGTTTCCAGATGGGTAGACACGTAGAGCAATGAAAAGTTTATTTACTTTTATCAATTGTTTTTTCTGAGAATGGTTTTGCTATAGATAGCAGAAAACTCATTATTTGAAAGGCCATTTACCTCTGCGTTTCTAAATGTATTAGGAGATAAAACAGCTGCAATCATTTACTACAAAGCCTCATACATTAATTTTTTTTCTGTTTCAAATAATTTTCTATGCAGATTGGAAATATTCAAAATTCAATAATTAATACTGTCTCCAAGACAATGTTGATGTTCAGTATTCACTTTTTTAACATATACTTGTTGAGCACCCTGTATAACTATATGCAATACTGAGGGATAAGCCTATGGCCCTCAAAAATGTGCTGAATGAAAATATAACAATGTGAAAAAAATGGTCTCATACATTGCTCTTTTGAGCTATTAGAAAAGGATGTCTGTCAGAACAAAGGATGCTTAGAAAAGATAGGTAAAAAGATTTGTTTTTTAAGGTTGAAGAATGTTTAGTTTTTACTGTTAGGCGTCTAAAATAAAATACTCAGCTTTTATATTAAAAGGAATTCTTCTAGAAAAACAATCTTAACAGTAGTATGAAATTTGTATAAGATTACATGTTGTATTTTAAAATTCCACCAGTTATATTTTCATTACTCAGTTTGAACAGCACCTGAATCTTTTTGGACATTTAAAACTAAAAGTGATTTGTTTTTTCTTCATTCCTGATAGTGAAGAAAAATTCTGGATTTTCTTTAACACTTCATCATCATCCATTCTATTAGATTTGTTGTTCTGTTACATTTAATGTTTTTATTAGAATAATTTTTAGATGTTGCTTATATTAGTAACTGAGATCACCAGATCATTTAAAATATAACATAATTTAAGGATTATACAAGCATACCTCATTTAATGTACTTTGCTCTATTGCAGTTCACAGAAAACAAGTCTATTGGTGCCATTTTCCAACAGTATGTGCTCACTTCGTGTCCCTGTGTCACATTTTTGCTAACTCCCACAGCATTTCAGACTTTTCTTCTTCTTATACCTGTAATGATTATGTGATCAGTGATCTTTGATTTTACTCTTGTAAGTGTTTTTCCAGACCTGTACCCACATAAGAAGGCAAACTTAATTGATAAATGTTGTGTGCTATCTGACTTCTCCACCAATGGACTGTTCCTTGGTCTCTCTTCCTACTTATTCCCTAAGACACAATATTGAAGTTAGGCCATTTATATCCCTCCAATGGCCTCTAAGTGTTCAGGTGAAAAGAAAAGCAATACTACTCTCACTCTAAATCAAACGCTACAAATGATTAAACTTACTGTGGAAGGCATGTTGAAAGTTGAGATATGCCAAACCTAGGCCTCTTAAGCCAACAATTAGCCAAGTTGTGGATGCAAAGGAAAAGTTATTGAAAAAAATTGAAAGAACTACACCAGTGAACACATGAAAAAGAAAGTGAGACAGCCTTATTACTAGTACAAAGAAAGTTTTAGTGGTCTCAGCAGATCAGAGCAGCCACAGCATTCCCTTAAGTAAGTCAAAGCCCTAATCCAGAACTAGGTCATACCTTTCTTCAACTCTGTGAAGACTAAGATGTGCAAAACCTGCAGAAATAGAATTTGAAGCTAGAAAACTTAACATTTAAGAACTGAAGCCATCTTTATAACATAAGAGTGCAAGGAGAAACAGCAAGTGCTGATATAGAAGCCACAGCAAGACATCTAGAAGATCTAGCTAAGATTATTAATGAAAGTGGCTATACTAAACAATAGATTTTCAATGTGGACAGAACAGCTTTCTGTTGAAAGAAGATTGCTATCTAGAACTTTCATAATGACAGAGGAAACAACAAAATCTACCTTCAAAGGACAGGCTTACCCTCTTGTTGGGGCTAATGGAGCTAGTGACTTTAAGTTGAAGCCAATGCTCATTTACCATCCGTAAAATCTTAGGGCCCTTAAGATTTATGCTGAATCTGCTCTGCCAGTGCTCTATAAATGGAATTGCAAAGCCTGGATGATAGCACATCTGCTTACAGCATGGTTTACTGAGTATTTTAAGCTCACTGTTGAAAACTACTGCTTTGAAAAAAAGATTCTTTTCAAAAAACTACTGCTCATTGACAATGCAATTAGTCACCCAAGAACTCTGATAAAGATGTACAAAGAGATTAATGCTTTCATGTCTACTAACACAACATCCATTCTGTAGCCCATGGATTAAGGAGGAAGTTTTACTTTCAAGCCTGAGTATTTAAGAAGTACATTTCATAAGGCTGACTGTAGCTGCCACAGATAGTGATTCCTCTCATGAATCTGGGGAAAGTAAATTGAAACCTTCTGGAAGGGAGTCACCATTTTAGATACCATTAAAAACACTTGTGATTCATGGGAAAATGTAAAAATAGCAGTATTAGCAGAAGTTTGAAAGAAGTTAAATACAACTCTCATGGATGACTTTGAGGGATTAATGTCTTCAGTAGAGGAAGCAACTGCAGATATATTAAAAATAGCAAGATAATTAGAAGTGGATCTTGATGATATGACTGAACTGCTGCAATCTTATGAAAAAATTTGAATGAATGAGGGGTTGCTTTTTATGGATGAGCCAAGAAAATGGTTCCTTGAGGTGAAATCTACATCAGGTTAAGATACTGTGAACATTGTTGGAATGACAACAAAGGGTTTGGAATGTTATATAAATTCAGCCGACAAAACAACAGCAATATTTAAGAGGGCTGACTCCAATTCTGAAGGCAGTTCTAGTGTGGCTAAAATGTTGCCAAACAGCATTGCATGCTACAGAGAAATCTTTTGTGAAAGGAAGAGTCAATTGATGCGACAAGCTTCATTGCTGTCTTATGTTTAGAAATTGCACCAGCTACCCCAAACTTTAGCAACCACCACTTTGATCAGTCAGCAACATCAGCATGAAGACCCTCTTCTACCTGCAAAAAATTTATGACTCACTGAAGGTCCAGATGACCATTAGCATTTTTTGACATACAGTATTTTTAATTAAGGGATGTATTCAATTGAAAGTAATTGTGAAAACCACAATTACCTTTGAACAAAACTAATACATTGCTTCTGTGGATATAATGCTATTGCACATGTAATAGATTACAGTGTAGTGTAAATACAATATTTATACGCACTGGGGAACAACAAAAAAAATGTGTCCCTTGCTTTTTTGCAGTGGTCTGGAATAAAACCTGCAATATCTTCAAGTTTTGCCAGTAAATACTTAAGCATCTTGCTTATTTTGTTTTGTTTTTTTTTTTTTTTGAGACGGAGTCTGGCTCTGTCTCCCAGGCTGGAGTGCAGTGGCCGGATCTCAGCTCACTGCAAGCTCCGCCTCCCGGGTTTTCACCATTCTCCTGCCTCAGCCTCTGGAGTAGCTGGGACTACAGGCACCCGCCACCTCGCCCGGCTAGTTTTTTTTGTATTTTTAGTAGAGACGGGGTTTCACCGTGTTAGCCAGGATGGTCTCGATCTCCTGACCTCGTGATCCGCCTGTCTCAGCCTCCCAAAGTGCTGGGATTACAGGCTTGAGCCACTGCGCCCGGCCTTATTTTGCTTTTAATACATTATTTTTAAAAACTGTATATTTAAAAATAAAGTCAAGATATTATATGCCTTCCAAGATATTATATGCCTTATTTTTTCCAGATTTGTCTTTTCAACTCTAATGCATTTCTTGTGCTATATCAATCATAACTCTTTTGGACTCTATAATAGGTGATGTAATTACTTTTCATGCTTTTGAATCACATGAGCATGCTACTATGATTAAATTTCCTCCTTTGCTCTAAGTTAAATTAAATTATAATACTAATACCAGAAAGGTCCCCAATAGCTCCTTCTCCACACCTTAATAGAGTAATCATTAAGGTAGAAGAAGCATTTTTTTATTGCAAAGAGAATTTAAGAACACTGTTTTGCCAGAGCTGACAGATGACATCTACTATTCTTTAGTGCTTCCCCTTCTGTAACAGCAAAACTGTGAGAAATGTCTTACTAAGAATTGATGTGAGTAAAATTGTTTAGTGACTCCTAACAGCAGCATTTGACTTTTTCTTCTGCAGCTGGCTGCCTCTTGCTTTTTTTTTCAATGAAAATGAATGTAAAGTGAATGTAAACACATTTCTGCTCTACTCTCACTTTCACAGCTACATTGCTCTTGTCAAACAGTTGATTTACACCAGTGCATACAGAAATTCTAAATTATGCTGAGGTATATTTCATGCCTCAAATAGCTCCAATTGGGGCTATACCCAAAACTTAAACCAACAGACAGAGCTTCATGGTTACCTTATATAGAAAGATGCTTATGCAGGAATCTAATAAATGTAGTTCAAAGTTGGTGGGCAACTATTTAAGCTATTAAGTCATCAGATCTTAGCACAAATAATATTATGATTAGGTACATTTAAAAATTCAACCAAGTGGAAGTTTGACATGAAACATAGATCATAAGCATACACAGGAGTTAATGTAAACATCTAACAATGGAAAACGATAGTCACATTTTACTACATGGAAAGAATTTCAATATGATTTACCCATGATTTGTTGCAATTATATAGAATTTAGCCTTCCATTTTGTTTTAAAATGGACTCTGGCAATAGGACCTTAAAATAAAATGTACATGATTTTATGGCCTTATATGTTGAAAGTAAAGTGTAATAGAAAAACATAAATTTTATAAGAATTAAAATATGTGTTATGTTGAGGTTTTTTGGAATATTTTCTGCTAAATGCTTTCTTTAGAGGGTATAAAATAAAAAAGGTGATTGTGTTTGTTGTAATTGTTTGAGTTACTGTGCTGTTAAGAGACCTTTTTAAAAGAAGTTTTTAGGAATTGCACCGTAAAATAAAAATTACATTAAAATAGATAATATGGAACTAAAGGAAAAAATAAAACAAGACTAGAAAATAAATGTCGACATAAAAGCTATGATAAATGTCAATGTTTTAAAATATTAAGCAAAATGGCACAATTAAAGATGCTAAAGAAAACATAATGAGCTAGAATATATTTTCTACTTTTTCTGTTTCTTTTGTCGAAGGAGTCTTGATAAAGTATTTTATTTTAATGTTTCAAACACTCAAAAAATTTTTTTTCTCTTACCAGTTATGCACAGTATCATATCTTTTTTTCTTTTTGCTAAAAATTCTTTTTATACCTTAAGAATCAAAATGAAAACATGTGGAAGGAGAAGAGCAATGCTTCAGACCTCATTTAAGTACAACTCTTTGTGCTCATGAAATGTTTCTAGGGGAGGAGAGAAGGCTGTTAAGGAAGACAGATATCATACAGGAATGTCAATCACATTTAATAGGCAGTGGTGGAAGGTAATCTCCTTCTCCCCATCAGTCTCTAGCAGACTAGTAGACAGAACTCATTACTGTGCAAATGAACCTGCCAGACGCTTCAGCCATTTGCTTGGCTAGAGGTCACAAAGAGTTGACACCAGTTAAACCTGGTTAGATGTGTTGAGGAAAAAAACAAGGAGACAGAGCAGCTCCATAGGTTGAAATAAACAGCATCATATTGGCAATAACCTTATGTGAATTTAAAAAGTCCTCGTGGAATTTTGAAAAAAAGGAAGTTCTTATCAAAGTGCTTCATGTGTTTAAAATTAGTTATTCCCATCATTTAACATACATGGAAATGTGCATTTCAGTTATCCAATGTGATGGGAACATAATTTCAGCTCACCATCCTTTAGCATAAATTTCACAAAGGTTAATCTCATTTTCAGCAGGTTGTATCTTACCTGGTCAATTGAATGACTTCAGAAGACTCAGAAAGCACCATCTCATTATTTTTAGCTCCATTGACTATTAGTTACTTTCTTTGCAGAGCTCTGCAAAGCATCGTCTTATCTTTTTAATTCTCAAAAGTGCTCAATAAGATATGTATCATAATTTTTACACTTAAGGAAACTGAGGCTACAAGAAGTTGAAATTTGCATAAAGTCATCAGCTTGAAAGCAGAAAAGTTATGATATGGACTCAAGTGTGTCTTACTCCAAAGTCCAATCTACTATAATCCATTATTGTTCTCTTATAATCTCTAGCTTAATAATATTTGTCTTTAACAGTTTTCCCTTTGTATTAGATTTACTTTTTATAACAATTATATGAGATAGATTTCTTTTTCTTTTTATCCTTATCAGAAAATCATAATAAAAGAAAAATAATAACTAACTTATAAACCTTAGGACTTAATTTACTTGCTCAGAGCTAGAAGGTTAATGAGAATTAGAGATCTGAATCTCTATTAATGTCTGATTTCTTATTCCGTAAACTGAGTCACTCCTGTAGCCGGCCTTTGAGAAATGTTCTATCTAGATACAGCATCTGTAGCAGAAACAACACTTAAGATTGGATTAAATAAAAAGCCTATATAATAGTTTTGCAGGTTTCATTATGCATTATAAAACATCTCTAATAACAAATGATTTAGAATAAAACTCATTTAATTAAGTGTTAAACGCCATCGTGTCATGAGTAAAGCAAAGCTATGGAGAATAAAAGTATTCTGGAGAAGAATCAGAAGTTCTTTATTATTTCACTGATTTTCCCACTTTTCCTATAATCAAAGATTTTATGACAAAAATAGCTTGCTATGATTTTATGCATCAAAACTATATTGAAATATATTTTTAAAAATTACTTCATTTGCTTATTCATTTAAAATATGTAGTTTAGTTTTTAAAAATAATTAGCAAATGTTAAAAAAATTACTATTATTACTAAGAAGGGATTTGTTCATATTGACTAGCTTGTGAAACTTGTTTTAGCCAAGGAATTATGGATTGTGCCTTAAAATATTATGTGTTGATCTGTTCCTTACTTCTATTCCTTTGTGTTCTTGGTCCACTCTTGTTTACACTTTTTCTTAGGTAGCAAGGCTATTATTTTTATTTCTCAAATATAATTTGTGCTGGCTCTCAATTTAATCTAACTTCCATGCAGGCTTTTCTCCCAAATCTCAGACTCTTTGGTAAAATGCTAAGTTAAGTTCATAGTACTTGAATGTTCCTGGCTTTATTCTCTCTTGTTAGCATGTTTACAGATCAGAGATACTGAAATAAAGCCAATAATGGCTTCAATTTCTTGCTCTAATAAAATACTGTATTTTGAAAATGATACTTTTAATTATTTCATTTTAAAGAAAAATATTTATACAAGACAATGAATTTAAAACTTCTTAATTATATCCATTATACAATCAATATCTGTAATTGTCTGATAGTGACAAATATTTTGTGTTTAATGCTCCCTTAATTGTACAATCCAGACAAATAACTGAGTGTTGAAACTATTGTTTTTAATAAAAGATAAAAAATCACGAAGTTAACTCACAATCTCTAATATGTTTTCCTTGTGGACTTTCCAGTCCACAAGGAATATCTAGCCATGATTCCAAAGTTAACCTTTCAAGAGATGAAAGAGCTGAAAATAAACAAATAAATGTGAGAGGAACACCGGAAAGATGTTATCTTCTGAAGACAAGGGAAGAAAGAGAATGAGGCAGAGACAGAGGGAAAGATCAGAGATACATTAATCATAACAAATATTCTAGCCCAGAAGGGAACACTGGAAATTAAGAACTAGTGATGGGTAAGCCTTTTAAGGTTGAGAGATGAGGTTCAGATAAGAAACTCAGCATTCTTGTGATTATCCTAACCTTTCTCATGAAAGGTTGAAATCAGATTGGAAATACAAGAACAAGCTTTCTTGTAATATATTGCTCCTTCCAGAGTCAGTCCAGCTGGAAATGCATAGAGGCATGAAAATGAAAAAGAAAACAAACAGAAATAAGCTAACCAAATTTTTGAACCATAGAAAAGGTTCATTTGGGTTTGGGTAGGCATAGGTCACTTCTTTTTCATCTGAATTCATTGTTCCCTTGTTTCTTGTAAGAACTCTTTGTTGTTTTTCGTAAATGAGCCTTCATGGAAATAATTCATCATGTCTTCACAAAGAGCTGAGATTATTATTTTTTCCTGAAGAAAGAGTTTAAAACATCACGACAAAAATGTTGAAGAAAAGGACATAGTTTCAGATTAGGGCATAATGGTTGAAACTGAAGGTAATTAATGAGAACATTCTCACAAATGGTGTGGATGGCAAAACGAATGAATTATGCTGTATTATAATAGACTCAGGAAACCTTTGAAGGCCAGAAGTCTGACAGAATGATATAAAGAGATCAACATACAAATTGCAGTATTAGTGCTCTGATTCTATTTTTCTAAAGAGAAACAATATAATTACAGAGCCAATTATCTCAATCTGTAATAATGCACTGAAGAAGTGTCTACATGTTCATATTAAAATTTATTTTAAGGTTCAGGGAACAAAACTGCAGGTTAGGGAAGCAAAACCTGCTAAGAAATTTAATTTGATAGAAAGAACAAGAGTTTAAGTTGTGCTAGCGGGAAGAACTTTATATATAGCAAGAATCTCAATTTAAAAAAGGCAAAAAATGAAAAACAAATTGTTTTCTTAAAATCCAAATCTTACACAGTAACACACACACACACACACACACACACACACACACACATACACACACTTTGTCCTTATAAAGTAAAAAACACTTCAACAATGGAAAAGATTCCCTGATTTAAGTAGCTAAAAAACCTAGAGATAATTCTGTTGTCAGGCATGGCCCAATCAGGACTCTAGCTAAATTTTTCTGTGACTCTCTCAGCAATGCTGTCTTTCTTATCTGGTTTAGGTCTCAGGGTTTTTTTACTTAGTGTACCAAATGGCTGTCACTAGCAACCAGGTCTACAAGTGCTCTAATTCACATTAAAGACAGAGAACACGAACTCTGACCAAAATCAAATAAACCCCTGAGTTTGATTTTATTTATTGAGGCTACTCCTCATGACACAACTAATCTTCAGTAATATGACAGGATTATGTTGATTAGGCAATGCCATGGAAGTCCTGTCAGTGGAACTTGGTGTGGGTTGAATACCGTAAAAACATATGATAAAATTGGAGGAAGTCTGGTTACCAAAAAGAAAAACTGGATGCTGTTAGAAAAAGAAAGATAGCTGGTGATATGGTTTGGCTGTGTCCCCACTCAAATCTCACCTGGAACTGTAATCCCCACGAGTCAAGGATGGGAACAGGTGAGGGTAACTGAATCATGAAGGTGGTTTCCCCCATACTGTTCTCCTGCTAATGAATGAGTCTCAGGAGATCTGATGGTTTTATAAGTGTTTGGCATTTTCCTTTCTGGCACTCATTTTCTCTATTGCCACACTGTGAAGAGGTGCCTTGAGGCATGATTGCAAATTTCCTGAGGTCTCCGCAGCCATGTGGAACTGTGAGTCAATTAATCCTCTTATTTTTTTCTCTCTCTCTTTCCCTCCCTCCCTCCCTCCTTTCTTTCCTTCCTTCCTTCCTTCCTTCCTTCCTTCCTTCCTTCCTTCCTTCCTTCCTTCCT
>NW_012114364.1:8300365-8338748 GCF_000951035.1 Colobus angolensis palliatus | reverse complement strand
CCTTCCTTCCTTCCTTCCTTCTTTTCTTTCTTTCTTTTCTTTTTTTCCCTTTTGAGACAAATTTTTGCTCTTGTCACCAAGGCTGGAGTGCAATGGCAAGATCTTGGCTCACTGCAACCTCTGCCTCCCAGGGTCAAATGATTCTCCAGCCTCAGCCTTCTAAGTAGCTGGGATTATGGGTGCGCACCACCACACCTGGCTAATTTTTGTATTTTTAGTAGAGGCGGGATTTCACTATGTTGGCTAGGCTGGTCTCAAACTCCTGACCTCAGGTGATCCACCAGTGTCGGCCTCCCAAAGTGTTGGGATTTAGAGGTGTGAGCCACCATGCACGTCCTGCATAAACCTCTTTTCTTTATAAATTACCCATTCTTGGGGGTTTCTTCATAGCAGTGTGAGAATGGGTTAGTATATCTGGTTAACATAAAAGCAATGACTACTCAATATAATAATAAATATCATGGGTAGGCCAGGCACGGTGGCTCATGCCTGTAATCCCAGCACTTTGGGAGGCCGAGGTGGATGGATCACGAGGTCAGGAGTTCAAGACCAGCCTGGCCAATATTCTGAAACTCCGTCTATACTAAAAATACAAAAAAATTAGCGGGGTGTGGTGGCGGGCGCCTCTAGTCCCAGCCACTCGGGAGGCTGAGGC
This sequence comes from Colobus angolensis palliatus, assembly GCF_000951035.1. Taxonomy (NCBI): domain Eukaryota; kingdom Metazoa; phylum Chordata; class Mammalia; order Primates; family Cercopithecidae; genus Colobus; species Colobus angolensis. The sequence goes on along the minus strand of NW_012114364.1, from coordinate 8,338,093 downwards.
AGAGAATTGTTTGAACCAGGGAGGTGAAGTTTGCAGTGAGCTGAGATCACGTCACTGCACTCCAGCCTGGGGAACAGAGCGAGACTCGTCTAAATACTACTACTACTACTACTACTACTACTACTACTACTACTACTACTACTACTACTACTACTAATAAATATCATGGGTATAGAGTAACTCCAGATATAAGAAAGACTATAAAATAGAACTCTACATAATAAAACTATTTTGTTTTCAGATATAATCGTTATTCACTGGATCATCATAAACTAAAACTTAATGCTTTACACAAGACATTAAGTTACTTTGTCCTCACTCTTACCGTTTTAGTCCTTATTGCCCAAATCAAGTTCCACGCAACTTCCTCAAGCAAAGGACATTCAAAAAGAATAATATGCAATGAATGAGATATTTTTATTTCAAAAATTAAAGTTTATGCCTGTATTTAAAATGTTCAGATGAATCCCTTTTCTTGCATCTACTGAGTATAAGGGTTATTTGATGTTATTCTATACATGTTGAAAATACAATGTCTAAATTTTCCCAAATAATAATCAAATTTCATGTAGATTTGGACTTCTATTTCAATAAAGTTATATTTTTGGTAGTTTTATCTTCCATATGTCTATAGCTGTTTTTCTTGTTTATCCCTTTTACTTTTGTTCATTCCTATATTTATTTACAGCCACATATCTTGTATTAAAAGTTCACTTTTCTGTCATTGAGGTACAATGAACAAACTAAACAAAATTCCTAGCCTTGATGAGTTTGTAGACTACAGAATATAGTATCTCTGATGATGATAGTAATTATGGAATAAAACTTTCAAAAAGTAAAGGAAATAAATAAGGAGAGCTGGTTTCAATGTTAAATATTGCCATCAGTATAAAGTTTAATGGAAATAAATAACAAATGATTATGTTGAAGATATCAATATGGCGAAAGAATTCCAGGCACAGTGTAAGAGCAGGTTAATGTCCTGAGACAGAACATGACTGTCGTTTTTCAGGAACAAAGAAAAAAACAGTGTTTTGGGGGCAGAGTGGTATCAAGTTAGGGGAGAGTTACTGAGAAATTAGGTCAGAAAGAAAATAGGCAGTTTCCCTCTCTCTCTGTTTCACTCTCTTTCTCTTTCTGAGTCATAAATATGAAAGCATTACCTCCTTGAATCTTTCCATGAATCATTGCCTTTATTAATTCTTTAATTTTTCTCTTAGACTTGTATCTGTATTAATTTTTTTGTGGTGACTTTGTTGTCCTCTTTTTAGATCTTTGAAAGAATAATCTCATTTAGTTTCCATTTTCTGATTTAATGACAATGAGCATAAGGGTTATCTGTTCCTTTGGGGATGACTTTAGCTCTACCTCTACCTCCACCTCCAAGCTTTCCATGCACTATATTCTTAACATTACGTATTTATGGTAGGTTGCCATTTTAATTTTCTTTTTATTCCACAAGAATTTCATTTTATTATAGGGCTTATAAATGTACTGTTCTTTAAATATTTTAGCTATTTTTATTATGTCCTTTTTTTTTTTTTTAACTGTAGTCAGGCAGAATGACCTACATTATTTCTGAATTTTTGTGTTTTTTTGTCAATATTGCCTTTATGGTCATTTTTGGGGAGTTTCAAGCATAGGTTTGAGAACAATGTACATCCCTTCTTTTGGAGGTTTGCAGTTTAATTATTTTTGTTGTAGATAGAATAATAGCCCCTAAATGATGTCCATGTCCTAATTTCCAGAACCTGTGAATATGTTACTTTACGGGATAAAAGGGATTATTCAGAAATGATTAGGGTTAAGGGCCATGAAATGGTCCCAGCTTTGTTCAGTGAGAGAAATGTGACAAATGAGAAGAGTTTGAGAGAGATCCTATTTTGTTAACCTTGAAGATTGAACAAAGGACCGATGAGCCTAGGATTGTGAGTTTCCTCTAGCAGGTGAAAAAGGCAAGGAAAAAAGAATAATCGTTTAGAGTCTGCAGAAAGGAAGGGAGCCTCACTGACATCTTGATTTTAACTTGGCGAGACATGTGTCAATCTCCTGAGCGATAAAGCTGTTTAAAATAATAAATATATATTGATTCAGCTACTAGATTTCTGATAACTTATTGGAGTAGCAATAGAAAATGGATAGAATATCTCCTAATGTAAATGACAAGTTAATGGGCGCAGCACACCAACATGGCACATGTATACATATGTAACAAACCTGCAGGTTGTGCACATATACCCTAGAACATAAAGTATGATAATAATAAAAAAGAAAATGGATAGAATCTCTTTTAAATCAAGCTTGTTGATTCAGTTATTCACCTCTTCTATATTATTATTTATTGTTTTAACCCCAATCTGTCAATTTCTAAAGCTGATTTGATGAATCGCTTATCACATTTTCCTTCTATTTCTAAAACTTTCCAATTTATGTGTATATATTTCAAAGATATATTGTTAGTTGAATAACAGTTTGAAGATGATATATTTTTAATATATCCCATAAAAAATAAGTAAGAATATTATTCCAGCAGTTCTGGAAATATTAAGGAAGATATTTATTAAGGCCAAGATGTTTAGAATACAAATAAGATATTGATGTTGAAATATTTTAAATTGATAAAGCTTGATAATACAGTGAATAAGCGGGACAAGGAGTAAATATTTAAGGCTGAATTCCAGGTTTTTACTTTGAGTGACTAGGAAGATGCTGCTTCACTCAACCAAGATGTAGATGCTATAGCAATTTTGATAATACAAAAATATAATATTGCAATGCGTGTTTCACTTTTGTAGCTAGAAAGCATCTGAACACTCAGATTGTAGATAACCCAAATAAGGTGTAAGTCTCCTGTGGCTGGTCTTTGCAAGATTAAAGGGCTTGGACTAGTCTTGGAACTTCCAGTAAGGAGGGATCAAAGTCCTAGTGGTGACATCATAACCTCAGTGTCAATAGCAGTGGCAATGTTCTCCCTGGTTGGTTGCTGTGATGTGCTTCTGGTATTATGTCCTGCTGCCTAGTCAAAATGGGTTCTGAACATTGCCCAAGTCTTTTCTTGAAGCTTCCTATTTATTCTATCACATATCCAAAATGCTTTGAAAAAAATATTTTTTCCAAATTAAGCCAGTCAGTTACTGTTCTTCCATATAGCATACCTATGTGATATAACCTTCTTTTTAAAACTTTAGCAATGCTTTGGTAAGAAAAATGAAAATAATTTACAAATAACATATACTTTAGAATAACATACATAGAAATAGGACCAAAGACAGACATACTAAGGTCCTCTAATTTCACATACATGTTTCATGTTTTATTACAATTTTTCTGGTATCTGAGCTATTGTTCTGTTGTAAATTAATCATATTTGGAACTTCATTTTTAATAGAGGAAGTTATATTTCAAGGTTACATATCCAGATTTGTGTAAAACGATGGGCCGGGCCCAGTGGCTCATGCCTGTAATCCCAGAACTTTGGGAGGCCGAGGCAGGTGAATCACAAGGTCAGGAGATCGAGACTATCCTGGCTAACACAGTGAAACCCCGTCTCTACTAAAAAAAAAAAAAAAAGTACAAAAAATCGGCCGGGAGTGGTGGTGGGCTCCTGTAGTCCCAGCTACTTGGGAGGCTGAGGCAGGAGAATGGCGTGAACCCAGGAAGCGGAGCTTGCAGTGAGCCGAGATTGTGCCACTGCACTCCAGCCTGGGCGACCGAGCGAGACTCCATCTCAAAAAGAAATAAAAATAAAAACAAAAAATAAAGATAAATAAAAATTAACAAAAATGATTAATTTTGACTAATTTGCATTCTAAATGCACACATTTATAGTCATATTTTGAAATTAAAATAAATGCTTTATTATAAAATCATATAACATAAAAGTAAAATGAATGCAGGTATTTTATAAAAAATAGAAAACTATTAAGAAAATATGATAAACACTTAGCATACCAGAAAAAATATAACTGTAAGTATGTTTCTGCATTTTCTTCTATTTTTTCCTATGCATATTTTTTGGTTTAATTTATGATTGTATAAAATCTTGCTAACTCTTCATACCTGACAATTGTATAACAATCTTTCCATTACTCTATGGTAATTATTTACCTTTTTGTCCTCAATTTTGTGTATAGTATTATAAATGATACTATAATTTTAGATTTTTCATTTATGGTAGATTACCAAAAGAGAAAATTGTATGTAAAAGTGTATAAGCCTTTGTAGCTTCCTGACGTATCTTAGTGGTGACTTTTGTGATAGGACTGCAACATATGGCAGGAAGATAATAAATAAAAATAGTCACTTATTTCTGCTCTTAAAAGTTGACTTGGAGATTTTTTAAGGTGAAAACTCCAAGGTCACTTTAATATAGATCATAAGTAATTATCGCCTGCTCCCAAGGAGAGTCTTAAATAGTTTGATTATGGCTGAAGATTATCAGTTAGTATGTAATCAGCAAAACTCCTTCAGGAAACATTCTACAAACCAACATAAGCAAAGGGAGCAGAGATTGAGAATTACTTTTATATATAAGAAAAAATGAAAAAGTTTGATTTCTCTGTATCCAAGTAACTAAATCTATTTGTACATTTGATAAATTCATATATTTAAAAGCAGAATATTGTCCCCTATTATTAACAGTATAGTATTAATATAAATACAATATCTAAGCATAAATTAAGTATATTAAAAATTCATAAACAAGCTAAATTTAATTAAATGTTTCTCTTTATAGGTTACATTTTAAACTTTTTATTTTTAATTTTTGTGGATACATAGTACTTATACATATTTATAGGTTACTTGTGGGTACATGTGGGTTACATTTCCATATAAGCTTATAACATATAATGATCAAATTAGAATTACTGGAATATTCATCGCTTTAAATATTTATTTTTTGTGTTAGGAACATTCCAATTCCACTTTTCTAGTTGTTTTAAAATATACAAAAATTATTGTTAACTGTAGTCATCTTATTGTGTTACTGAACACTAGACTTTATTCCTTCTATCTAACTGTATTTTTGTACCCATTAACCAACCCTTCTTTAGCCTTCTTCCTACTACTCTTCCCATCCCCTGGTGACCATCATTCCACTCTCTATCTTGAAGGAATCGACCTTTTTAGCTGCCGTATATAAATTAGAACATGAACTATTTGTCTTTCTGTGTCTGACTTATGTGGTAAAATACACAATGAAATATTATTGTCATTAGAAAAATGAAATTCTGTCATTTGTAACATAATGGATGGAACTGGAGGACATTATGTTAAGTGAGATAATCCCTTTATTATTTGTGGTCAGTTCAAAGAGTCCTGATATAATTAATATCTGTGGGGTAACTAAGAATTGCCAAAAGAGATCCATTAAAATGTTACAAGTATTGGCTAGTGATTAGCAGTGATTATCAATGAAAAACTTTAATAATTACTTGTATCGAGACTACAGAAAAGAAGACTGGAAAGCTTTAATAAATGTCATCAAACAGGATGTGATGCATGACATTTAATAAATCATCTTTCTCTTTAAGCAAGAAAGTATATACATTAGAGCACAGCTTCATTAGCTTTGACAAAATAGTTCCCTAATTTTGAAAATTAGAAAAGCACTTTACACTTATTGGACAGAAATATTTAAAAGTTAGTTTGAAGATCTGGTCATCTGTAAGTTGCTTATAAGACCCTTCCTTTAGAACAAACACTAATGTTCTATGAATATCCCAAATATCTTGCCACTGCCAGTTCCTTTCAGCCAAAATCTGCCAGGAACACACTTTTGGTTTAACGAGTTGCGTTTATCCTGGTTGCAGGGAGGCAAAACGTTCACAAAGTGAAGAATAATGTGACTCAGTAAGAGAGTGTTAGAAAGAACTTCTTATATAATTTGGACATTGGTTGAGTAATTTGAGCAAGAGGAAATTTGCTTTACATTGGATATTATTAGAAATCTGAGCAATTTTGTTATTGGATGTGTGGATAAATTTCATCTATAGAAAGGATAGATTAAAGATAAAGATGTAATGGGTAAATGTGTCAGAGAAATGTTTGCCATTTTGTGGGTTGCTCAGTGACCTTGGATGAGGTATATGTTTTGTGAGATTGCTTATGTCTAATGGGAGTACAACATCACTTAGTTGCAAGTATCAGATAAATATGTGATAACATTGATGCTTACTTGTGAGTATCAAATTTATTTCCCAGTACAGGGCTGGTTTTTTCCCCTTTCTTTTTCGCGATGTTTAGCAGCAAGTACCTTAAAAGAAAGAAGATGGTGTATATTTGTTTCTTTTAACAGAACCTTTTAAGGGGAATAGTGTGATATTTGGTAGCATTGCATGTTTTTGAGAAAAATTTATATTTAGTACATGTGTCATTACCTAAAATATTAAGCAAAATATATTCTTAAAGCCAATTATAAGTTTTCTTCATTGAAAATTTATAACAAATAATTTTTGTTGTCTTTTATTAACTGTGCGGTTACTTTAAAATTGTATTCCAAGAATTCTTCAGTATCTTATATGATTTCATAAGAACCTAGATAATTTACCCTAAAGACTCATTAAGAAATTGGGCCAAACTCCTTAAACTGATTTGTTGGTGTATTGCCCTGCATGCAGAGGATTTATAGCTGCATTAAACAAAGCATGAAAAAAGGAAAGATTGATTGGAATTAAATAAGAGCAAAAAAGTCAGTTCTTCAGCACATTCCTTGGGAGAATTATTATCAACTCTGTTCTGTTGTGAGCCATTATGAAAACCCTAAGAAATATTAAATGAATTTTAAAAGCAAGTCATCTTTGATTTCACAATATAGAGAAAAGCTGTGAAGGGTTTTGTCCCTTCAATACATGTTAGGAGAAGGCAGGGTAAGAAATTTTGCTTTATAAGCAAAACGTGAAGCCAAAGTAATTCAATTTAATACCCTGTAATATATTTTATGTGTGCTTTCACTTAAAAGTAATGTTTTAGAAACATTGGTTCTATGAGGCAAGTGTGTCCGGCCATTTTTAATAGAGAAATAAAGTTTACATTGCTTTTTTTTTCTTTTTCAGATTTTGAAACTATAGTTGCAATTTTAGTTCTATAAGAAAGATTTATTATTCAACTTACTAAGATGCAACGTAAGTCTGCCCTAAATGAAATGGAATTACACCCAAATCTCCCTACTTCAACCTGACAGGGACAATGTCTCTTCAAATCAGTCGATTTACATTATAAAAAGAAAACTAGAGGCCAACCTGGAGGATCACGCAGTCAAGAGATCGACACCATCCTGGCGAGATGGTGAAACTCCATCTCTACTAAAAATAAATAAATAAATAAATAAAAATTTAGCTGTGCGTGGTGGTGTGTGCCTGTAGTCCCAGCTACTCAGGAGGCTGAGGCAGGAGAATTGCTTGAACCCGGGAGGCGGAGGTTGCAGTGAGCCTACATCACGCCACTGCACTCCAGCCTGGCGACAGAGCGAGACTCCGTCTAAAAAAAAAAAAAAAAGAAAGAAAGAAAGAAAGAAAAAAGAAAAATGGAAACTGACATTTTCAGATTAGTAAGAAATGACTCTTACTAAAGTTTTACTTTGATGTTTCAATCTAACATAAATTTAATTTTAGTCAAAATCATTATTCTTACGTTGGATTGAATTAGTGCCATTTACAATGGCAATTAAATTTGTAACATTTTGGCCATTTTTCTTCAAATTTAGAAGTTTAAAAAACACATTGGAGTATTTCAACAACAAAAAAAATCATGTATTAGTAAGGAATAATTTGATGCCCACTTTAACAGATGCCAAATTTATCCGATTATATTCACTATTCAAATATTCATCATAAGAATGAAATTTAACTATTTTCAAAGCTGGCCAATCCCTTTTATGAGATAGATCCTTAAAATTCCCCTGGTGTCCTGGTCTGTTTCACCACATCACTTTCTTCAGAGCAGCACCAGATGGGCTGCACCTTCTTTGCGGCTTGCCCTGTCAGGCTGACATACCAAGCTGGCCGCTTAATTCTGAGGTTTCTTATTGGTTTTACTGTTTCATTCCTTTGGTTATTATCATTGCTGTCCTTTGAATGCTTGTGGTGGTGGAGCTACTCAAGTAAAACAAAACAAAACAAGGAATATTTTCCCAGGCTGAGTTCCCCACAAAGCTGACTCCGAGATTGAGATTAGAGTGCAAGAGGTTATCTAGGAAGCTTTACAGAGCAGTACCTATGGAAGGGAAGTGACAGAAGCAAGACTGGTTCAAGGAAGAAGTTGAAGTTTGATGAGATCTCAGTGGAGGCTAAGGCTAGGATATTCATTCAGAGTTTTCCCCACTAAAGAAGGAGGCTGTCTGTGATACCTCCACATTGATCAGTCATTGCTTGCAGTCTGCCCTAGTATGGGAATGTGACCTTGTGTAAGGTAGCGCTGAGTTGAGGCAAGCTTCAAAGGTAACAACGCTTTTGACACTTGGAGAATAAGTCCTTGATTTCTGAAGGGTGTTCTGAGTGGTGCATCACAGATTATATCTTGAATACTATGCATTCATCCTTTATAACTCATTCTGAATCTTTTTTTTTTTTTTTTGCTTCTGACTAGAATTGTTTAACTAAAAGAAAAAAATATGCTATTCTCCTTTTTAAAAACTAACTTGTTTGTACAGCTCCTTTTTTGGTAATAAACAGAAACATCTATATTTTATTGACTTTCCTGTTATAGGAGTTTAGAGTGTGTATGTGTTTGTGTATGCATTTTTTGCATATTTTTGCATAAAAACTACACTAAAAATAGAATATAATTTCCTCAAAATATGTAAATAAACAAGGTATTTGTGTATTGAGGACATTCTGCTTTCCCACTATATCAAACTGTATACAATTTTTCTGCTCATCATTATAGAAAACTATAGAATTTTAGAAAACTAAAAAGTAGTATCTGTGAGCGATAAACAAAAACCCTGGTAATCATCATGAAACATAAGAAGCAGCACTGGAAAATATGAAAAACTTTGAGGAATACATTTTATAGTTAAATTTTTTTGAACCGCTAAAAGTTTTAGGATTGTGTAATGAAAAACCATTTGTTAATATATAATCCTCAAATTATATATGGCATATTATACAATAATTAGATCTTTTAGTAATCTCACAAATAAATAATACTTGGATTTTTAAATACTCCCTTAGAAAACAAAATTAATATAAATGATGTCTATCATTTTTGTGACTGAAAGTAATTGTTCTTATTTGTGAAATGGGGGCATTAGTAACAGCCTCATAGGGTTATTATGAGATTAAATTATATAATGCATGCAAAATGTAAAGCACTTAATACCATGCCTAATGCATTGTTACTATTCATTAAGTGTTAATGCTTGTTTTTGTTGTAAATGTGAAATCGCCAATTATAAAAATAGCTAAAATGTATCAAATCATTAATTTTTTTATGATATATTGGGGAAAAACTTGTCAGGCTCACATCCTCCAAAATTAAAGTGTTAGTCCAAAAAGGCATTTAAAAATTCCTGTGTTTACTTCTGTTTGTGGATAGGGAACAATCTCACAAAATGCATATTTTAGCCATAATAATTCACTAATTACATTTAGGTGTAGTATTTGCAGTGTTTTCTGATGTAACTAGATTTATGCTTTTCTTTCTTTTTCTGTCACTTTTTTTTTGCTAAGACCACTTGAAAAGACCAATTAATTTTGCTTAATGAAGTTATAGCTCATATAAAACATTTTAGAAGATAGAAATATTATTTTCTAATTATAAATATCTAAATGAAGAAAATAATTGAACACATTCCTCTTTTGGTCATTTCCTTTAGGCAAGAGAGGTATGAACAGAGTCTAAGTAAAGTAAATTAATTGTATAATGAAAAATGTTTATTCAGATTAAGGTGAATATAGTTTCCATTACGCATCTCAGGATCCGGAGATGCAAAATATCTCTATTTGCTCCCTAAAGTGCACTATTTTATGCAACCGCCCTTTCCTCATAGGCCTCAGCCATGCTGTGCCCTTAGCTACCTTATAGAAATATTTTCCATAGGCAATGGTTCTCCTCATCTTCATATTTTTGTATCATATGGTGTGTTATTAGAGTATTTAATTCACATCAGGGTCACTCTGTAGATTAGATATCCAACATGAAATGTGAATAGTCATCAACATCAGGAAACCAGCTGAGTCAGGTACATTGAAATTTACTTGCAATCAGAATGAATAGGTCTGGGATAGGCAATAATGCAAACACATAAATAAAGACTGTCTCCTAATGAGACTAAAGTATAGTTAGATGCTCAATGCATTTCCCTAAGTAAATAAAAAAGCTGCCACGTTATCCATTGGTTTATGAGAAATAACTCTGAGAAGGAAGTGGAGGAAAGTCCTACTTACACATTTGTAGAACATAAACAGTTTGAGAAGATATTTGATATCTGTTTGTATTCCAGACAAGGAGAGAATTCCTTTTTTAGGATTCATTTTATCTGAGTAGAAAATGAATGTTTAGGCAAAGAGGGAGCTTTGACCTTCAAAACATCATCGTGGGTTAGCAATGTAATTCTAATTGTTTATGATATACACATACCTTCTATGAAAAATGAGATAATAAATATCTGTTAAGAATAGAACTTCTAACTTACTTGATGATACGTAGGGTCATTTATCTCAATGTGAATTACTTACTAATGAATTACTGCCTGTTTCATTACTTGCATTGTTTATCCTTTATGTTCCATTCACTAGTTCAATGTTCTGTCTAGTGTGAACTCACGTATAATTAGAGGATTTTGCTTTCCCTCTGAAAATCATCAAATATAATCATATAAAATATAAAATTAACTTGATTGGGAATTGTTTTGTGTCAAATCTGTGAATTTGAAAATAGTTGGTAATTGGTCATGGTTACATGAGCTGTTCTTCTGGAAGTGTTTTTGTTTTTGTTTTCTAATTGATTCATCTTAAAAGTTTTACTATTTCTGTGAAACTTATCTATCAGCAATGGTTAGCACAGAATTGACAATGAAACAGATGGCCTTTATATATTCCTAAGTTGGTCTTTACAGTGGGGGTGGGGAGGGAAAGTGAGTGATGGTATCAGTCAAATGGGGACAGAAAGAGAGAAGCCGGGGTGGGAGGATTCACGAAAGGAAAGAAAATAAGATATTCTGTTACAAGTTTTCCTCTTAGTCCCGTTATTTGCATTTCTCCTAGCACCCCAGATAGCTGTCTTTTAATTATGTTTATATACTCCTACTCTCACCATCTTTCCCTGGCTTGGGAGGAAAAGCTAGGGTAGGTGGGTGTGTGTGTATAGAAATAAATTCCACATGAATACACCAAGGGGACATTCTGCCAGGATGAGTCCGTGTATACCTGTCCCTATTTCTCCTGATGACTGAAAAGTATAAATTCGTGTTATTATAAAATTTGGTGGTAGGAGGGGTTATAACTTAGCTAGTTGTGTTGTGAAAAGTTGCATTTCTTCTGTTTTCCAATATTTCAGAGAACTGTGTGCATATTACCAACACCATCTTCTCCCAGTGGTGTAGCAATACTTCAGATTTGGTCTTAGGTAATTTTATTGTATGTTATTAAATAATGTACAGGAAACTATCCATAGAAAATAAATAATTTCTAATGCCTAGAGAGTAAGAAAGATTGGCTGCTATAGGATGCATAAAGAAAACACTGTCCTTGGGGAACCAGAAAAATTTGACTTTAGTAAACTAAATTTACTGTCATTATTATCCCTTTGGTTACTGTGTTTGTTTACATTTCTTTCAATGGTAATCTTAAAATCAAGCCTTAGTCTTTCAATAATGTGTAATTCCTGATTCCCCAAATCCCAATGACCCTATCTCAAAAAGTATACTTGAGTGAAAATTTAAATATTTAATTCATTCTGCAGTTTAAAATAGCTTCTTGCTTTTTAAAAAATACTTTAATGTAGGAAAGACTTCAGTGACATGCCAATTCTTTTGTTTCTATGCTGACATGTTGCTAAGGTACAGAAGATAGAAATCTGCTTTGTGAAAATAATTGATCTTGAATGGGATCAAGTTTTAGTTCATTCAAATATAAGGCTAAATTGTTAAAATTTTCATGGGACATAAACATCTCAAATATTCTGCTTATGTTCACAAATTGATGTATTAATGAATTTTCTTCAACATGGTTTTATCACATAAGTCCCTTAGGGTTTATTATCTGAAGCTCCTAATCTGTTTGAAACTCGTTGGAGGGTGGGGATTATGCTGATTATTTGGTTTCTTAATACTGTTCTTTGTATGCTGGCATTTTTCCTCCAAAGCATAAAACATGTTAGCTGAAAATGTTCCTAAAGATTATTTTCAGTACAAATACATGCCAAAGACTTAAAAAAAAAAAAGAAAAGAAAAAAGACTGAATATATTTCAGGGTATAAGCAACAAAAAGAGGTCTGACTAATTTAGTGCAAACTATATACAAATTAATACTAGAAGGATTTGTTCCATTAAGTAAACCTGTAACTCTACAAAAATATTTTGATATTTTTGTTCAAAAAAGAAAAAAACAAAAAATAAAAATAAATCAGAAAGAAAAACAACAGTCAGATTTATTTATTGTTTTGGTAATCTACACATTTTGAAAAGCCCTTGTAACTCAACACTTAATATTTAAATTTTTTAACCAATATTGAACATCTCTTTATATGAGAGAAAATGTATTCACATTTTCACAAAGATTTCTATTAAGGTTAATACATTCTTTTTCCATGTCAGCATCTCTTGTAGGGTAGCCAAATTTATGCTTAGAGAATTGCTTATTCTCTGCAATAGTTGGACTGAAAACATGCAGAAAGAGGAAATGTTTAAGGCACTGGAATTGATCAGTTGCTCAATACGATGCTGGAAAAGATTATGCAAATCAGAAAGTTTAATAAGAGAAATAAAACTATATGCAAAATGAATCTCCTGGGAACAACTGTAACATGAAAAGGTTTAATGTTTCAGCAACTGCTATTGATTTTACTTTGTTGTCTCTCCCTCTTCCTACCAGCTGGTGAACTCCCTTAATGACATCTCTGTATGATCTCATAATTTGTATTCACATTTGGTTATAATAATGTCAGATGTTAAAGACTTATTAGATGGGGAGGAAGAGCGAGCATGGCCTCACTTACTTCCTCTGTCTGTTCTAGCCTGTTCCTGCTGCCAATGCTTCTTCAGCCATTGGGTATAAGAGAATGGCAACTTACTTATTTTGCTTTTCTTCTATTTTTCATGGTAAATTTATAAAACATTTCATCCTCTCTTATACTCAGAAGCAGACAAGGTATATTATGCCAAGAAACAGACTTTTAAAAAGCTTGGCCTTGAAGAATTTAGTAACTTTGATCTCAACAGGGTGCTCACTGTCTCCACCATAACCTGCATTCTCTGGCAAGCTCTGAAGACCGGACGGTATGTCAATCAATAACGCATACATGCTGTACCTTGTAAAATCATTATACTTGGGGAAATTTATAGTGAAGGGAAATGGTTTTTAATAAGTGTAAAACTAATATGACAGCTGAAAAAAGATAATACATTTGGAAGTAATTTAAAAGACAGAGCATTAAGTCAGAAAACCTGGATTCAAAGGCATTCATTGATTAATCCAAACATATCATCATCTATTCATTCAACAAATGTTTTTCAAGCTCCTACTCTATTCAAGGAACTGTGATGGGAGCAAGGCAATTACAACACATAGCTCTTTCATCAACAGATAATGGGTTCAGAAGTGTACAATGTTATCTTAGTATCTCAGTATAAACTTAGTATAAAAAAGAGAACAGACTAGAAAAACCACTATATAAGGTGACTTTGTAAAACGATCATTTATCCTGCTACTGAATAATAATATCTCGGGGAATATGAATTTGTCATTATTTATTCTCTTTGGAAGATCTTTCTAAGAACATATACCAAAAACATCTATGTATCTATCTATCTACCTACCTACCTACCTGTCTATTCATCTATCTAAACACAAAGTTAATACAGAGACACTGATTAATATTCTATGAGTAATTTTTTAATTATATCTGTTTATGGAATATTTAAAAGAAATGTAAACTTGTCAGATTTGATACAATTAAAAATATTTTAATATAACTTGCAAACATATTTATGCTAAAATGATTTGTTTTAATATATCTAATTTTTAAAAATTATAATAATATATTAGGCAAAAGCATGAATTAACTGACAAGAATTGAACATTCTATATACATTCTAGATATTTCCATACATGTACAGCATAAGTAAAATGTACAATTTACAATTTGATAAACAGTAAGTTTTTAAACAATGTTAATGGCATTGATTATCATAATTTTTTTTAAAAAAAGCATTCCTTACATAGCAACCAGAGGAGTAAAGGGGCACAATAGTTTCAAAAGAGCAGTACTGTGACTTACTACTCAATATTTAAAAGAAACAATGGGACTCAGAAGGCAATAGGATGCTACTTTAAAATCTAGAAAGAAAATAACTGCCAACATATGATTCTCTAAGAAATAAAAATAACTTTCAAAAATCAAGTCAGAGTAAAGACATTTTCAGCAAATAAAAACTTAAGGGTTAATGGGACAACAGAATTTTAATAAAAGATATCATTAACTGGAGCTCTTCAGGTGAAAATATTGAAATCTCAATGAGAAACACAGAAATGCAAGAAAAAGTGAGGGAAAACAGAAATGGCAAATATGTAGATAAATATAAATAAATATTGCCTCTGGAAGTTAGTAATAACATCTTGTGTTCATTAAAATATGAGTGTAATCAAAATGCGTCAAACAATAAAATTAAGGTGTGTATGATATATATGTAACTGAAGAGTTCTCTTATTATAACATTATTGAGGTCAAAGATAAAAAATTGTATTTCATTTTGATTAATCAAGTAGTCATTTTAATGTTTAGATAACTAATAATTCCATAAAGAGAAAACAGGGTAAGAAAATATGTTTTATTAATTTTAAAAAGGCAAGAAAGCAGATAATAAGATTATTTCTTCATTCAACAGAAAGTAATTAATATATAGACCAAATAGAAAACAAATAAGAAAAATGTTGCTATAGTCCATATGGTTCAGTAATTATAAATCTAAGTTAACTATTCTAGAACTATAGGATTGTAAGACTGGATAAAATGTAAAACCCAAGTGCATGTTGCTTACCAGAGGTAAACTTTAAATCTAAAGATATGGTAAGGTTGAACTGAAATAATGGGAAAATATAAAATATATATCAGTGAAGGATGAGATAAGTATAACAATATCAGAAAGTAGACTTTAAGATAAGACATTTTAAGAGAAGCAGATGATTTTCACAATGATAAAATGGTCCTCCAGGAAGATATAACAATTTTAAATCTATATGCATCCAATTTCATAGCTTTACCTGTAGGATAGAAAAACCCAGCACAACTAGGAGAAACAAATACATCCACAATCATAATAGAACAGTTTCCGTAGTTGATGAAATAAGCAGAAAACACTTAGTCATGATTCAGAGGATATGACATCACAATGAACAAATCTGACCTATCTGACATTATTTTCCATTCATATCTGTAGCCAACAATGACAGAATACCGATTCTTTCCATAGAGCTTTTCACAGAGCACCACAGAATATTGAAAATGTAGCATTTGTTGACATTATGATTAAGCTTCTCCAAATTTCATATGATTGCAATCACTCAGCATCTCTTCTCTGACCGCAGTTAAATGAAATTAATAATAACTAAAAGACAACTAGAAAAAATAAGTTGCACAATTGCAACTTATTGTGCAATTGATTCTATCATATGTAACATATTGATTCTATCATATGTAATTAAAAGAAGTCAGTTTTTAGAAAAATTTCAAATAGACTTCAAATTAAATTTAAATTTGAAAATCTGCTGTATGTAGCATTTTCTAAAATATTTTAGAAATATTTTAAACATGCTTTAAAACATCAACATTTATGAATTAACTTGATTTAATTTGAAGGTGTTCAATTTCTCATGTTCAGTCATGAAGGAAACATTGCGCAGTGATTAAGGAAAGATCTGTAAGCCTAGTTGAGATCCTGTCATGGCCTCTTGCTGGCCATGCAATCTTAGACAAGTTACTTAGCCCCACTAAACTCTAGGTAACTCATCTGTAATACGGAGATAATGATGGTACTTACTGCAGTAGCCTGGCCACGAAGATAAAAGAGGTAATGCTGATGAAGTAGTTTGTACAAAGCAGAAAAAAAAAAAAAAAAATTCAGAAAATGTAGTGGCTTGCATCCCACACACAGTATTTTCCTGTCATTTAGTTGCTTCAATTCCACAGGGCGTATTAGACAAGATATTTCTGGAGATCAGGAGACATGCCTTGAGGCAAATATTTTTCACAACTCTAGCAATTCTTTAATCTCCCATCTAAGATGATTGCCTTCAGGGAAAGTTAGTTTATAAATCCAGGATAAAATTTAAATACCACAATTTTGAACGTAATCCACCTGGTAATAATAACTCATAAATTATTATTGTTTGCTTTTTTTTTCTTTCTTGTATCTGAAACAGACACCATGATAGCTACATGGGGCTCAGAGTCCTCTGTTTCCTGGTGAAAGGCTCAAAACTGAAAGTATTAGAGGTTCAAAACAAGTTAAAAAATTTTTACGTTTGTCTGTCATTACTGTGAAACTGAAGGATAGGTAATATATTAAAAGAAGTGTTATGAAATCATAGATGTGTCTACTATTTCCCTGCTTGAGAAACTCTAACTCTGACATCCATTAACAATGATGTACTTTAAGTGTAATACGTTCACTATTCAGACAATTATACTTTATCTGTTGACCAGTACAAAAAGAATAAAATTGACAAACTTAAAATCTCCAGAATAATTAAAAATGCCCACATGTGAGAAATTTAACATTAAAGAATGTCTGTTTATATTTTTGTATTAGTTTTCTATTGCTTAATAAGAATGACCTCAACTTCAGCAGCTTGACATGATATCCATTAGTTCATAGTTTTGTGAGAAAGAAGTCCAAACATAGCATGACTGGATGCTCTGCTCAGGAATTTCCTGGCTAAAATCAAATTGTTGGATGAGCTGAGTTCAAGGCAAGAGGCTCTGGGGAAGAATCTGCTTGAGTACCTTGTGGTTGTAGGACAGGCTTTTGTTTCCTCCAGAGCCATCTTGTAGCTCCCAATTAACACCCACATTCCTTGCCACATGACCCCACCAGCTTCAAAGCCAATAATGAATTGCTATTGTATAGACTCTCTCTCATGTTGAATCTCTGACTTCCTGATGTTGATCTTAGGTGATTAGGTCGGATCTGCTAGATAATCTCCTATCCAATTTTCATTTGATTTGAGACCTTAGTTATATTTGCAGAATCTCTTCACAGCAATACCTATATGAGTGTTTGATTGAGTAACTGGGAGAAGGTGCACCACGTACTGGGAATCTTGGGGGCCACGATAGAATTTTGCCTAAGTTTAAATAATATTCTTAATTAACCGCATTTAGTTTTTTAAATTCATTATTTCCTTTAAAAAACATCTAAATGGAGAGATGCTATTTTAGTCGTCATCAATTAATTATAAGATCCATAACTTCAATTAATTGCTGGAATAGATTCCAGTAATTTTCTCCTGGTTTTATTCAACTTTTCTTCATTTAAATTGACCATTTTTTTGGCCATTTGTGAAATATTCCATTATTTATTATGCTTTACATGATCTAGCTTAAAGTATTACAAAACCATTTTAAAGGAAGGCCTACTATATATTAACAAAATTTTACCCATATTGTTCAAAACATGGTCCTTAAATTGAGTTTCTTTTATTATTTTTATTTGTTCCGAGTAAGATAATCAATTAAGCAAATGTGAGGGTATTGTATGATTACTGAATTCTTTTCACTTTTTTTCTCAGGTAGACAAATTAAGAGTAACTAAGCATTTATTAAATACAAAATTAAATCTATATATTAATTGCATATAAGTCAGCAAGGAATCAGTTGCCTTTCTCTCAATGGCCAGGTAATAAATATTTTAGGCTTTGCAGGCCATGAGGTCTCTACTGCATTTTCTTCTTTGTTTTGTGTTTCTTTTCCTATGGCCCTCTAAAAATGTAAAACCATTCTTGTGTCAAGAGCCATACCAAATGAGGCCAGAGACATAATTTGGCCTAAGAGAATAATAGTTCCCAAAGTCTGAGAAGAAGAAGAAAGGAAGAAGAAGAAGAAGAAAACAGAAGAAGAAGAAGAAGAAGAAGAAGAAGAAGAAGAAGAAGAAGAAGAAGAAGAAGAAGAAGAAGAAGAAGAAGAAGAAGAAGAAGAAGAAAATAGAAACAAAGTGAAGAATCGACAGACCGACAGCTAATCTTACTGTCATTCTCATTATTATTATTTAAAATAGATTTAGTGTTTATTATGTGCCAGATTCTGGTTTACATGTATTATGCCAGGAAGAAGGACTAATTTTTACGCACAAATTAGAAAAGTTAAAGAAACTGAATTGTCTACGGACACAAAACTACTGAATAGGGTTGCCAGTATTTGACGATAAAGAAGAAGAAGAAGAAGAAGAAGAAGAAGAAGAAGAAGAAGAAGAAGAAGAAGAAGAAGAAGAAAATAGAAACAAAGTGAAGAATCGACAGACCAACAGCTAATCTTACTGTCATTCTCATTATTATTATTTAAAATAGATTTAGTGTTTATTATGTGACAGATTCTGGTTTACATGTATTATGCCAGGAAGAAGGACTAATTTTTACGCACAAATTGCAGATGAGAAAAGTTAAAGAAACTGAATTGTCTACGGACACAAAACTACTGAATAGGGTTGCCAGTATTTGACGATAAACTATACTTTTAATCCCTATTCTATAACTGAAATTATAACCTACCTGGAGAGAAACATTATTCTTTAAACAACAAGATAAGTTATAACATAATTTCAAAAAATATGTGATTTGTGTGAACCCTGAAGATGAATTATTAAAATTCTTAAGACTTTTGATTATTGAAGTTTTCATTTCTGAGGTAGTTGTATTGCTATGAGACAAAAAGAATGCCCTGCTTCGCTGGGTTCTGTGGCTTACGCCTGTAATCCCAGCACTTTGGGAGGCAGAGGTGGGCAGATCACCTGAGGTCAGGAGTTGGAGACCAGCCTGGCCAACAAAGCAAAACCCTGTCTCTACTAAAAATACAAAAATTAGCTAGGCATGGTGGCACGCACCTGTAATCCCAGTTACTCAGGAGGCTGAGGTAGAAGAATTGCTTGAACCCGGGAGATAGAGGTTGCAGTGAGCTGAGATTGTGCTACAGCACTCAAGCACGGGTGACAGAGCGAGACTCTGTCTCAAAAAAAAAAAAAAAAAAAGAAAAATTTCCAGTTTCAACAGTGAGAAAATATAGGATCCCATAAACTAAATATTTGTCTAATAACTGAGTATTTTCCTTCTATTCTGCTGACCACCATTCTTCAAAAATATTAATCAACTCTTTTTTGATGCTTTCAAAAATGACTCCTGCCTATAATTTACTTTCAAAGCAGTACAACTTATTCTTTTACTTATGGATATTGTGAAATAACAGTTTTCTCTTCCTTCAGGATCTTCCAAATAATGTTTCTTAATATACTTTACAAAAATATGTTCTAAATAATAATTTACTTAAAAGATTACTTATATTATTGCTAAAAGTAGTATAAAATGATCATATTATTTAGACGTAAATTCTCTATAAGGAAAATTATTAACCATTTATCAAAACTATTGTGAAAATTCCTAGGACAAATTGTTCAGAGAGGCATAAGATGGATATTTGTTGGTGTTCTAAAATAGCATACAAACTCAGGCTATTTTTAAAAATTTCCCTTGAGTGCTTAAGTTTTAAAATTGTAAATCTTGAGTGGGGTTAGATCAGAACACAAATAAATGTGTACATTTTACAAATTATACAGCAATAAGTTATACAACTTTTATTAGATAGATAAATTCCACGAAAGACACACTATCAAAATGAACACAAAAATATGTAGAAAGTACAAAGGCCTAAATAAATTACAATTTTATTTGAAAATCCATCTTGCAAAGAAAAATTTAAGGCCCAGTTGCCTTTATTGATGAATTCTCTCAATCATTTAATATTCCAGAATATTGTTCATAAAATAAGGAATATTAGAAGTATTTCCCAACTCATTTCATGATACTAGTATTACTTGACATTTAAACTTTATAAAGTTCTTACACATTTTTAAAAAGTCTGCATATCAATATCCTTCAGGTCTGTACAAGCAAAAATTATCCAAATATATTATAAAGAAGACCCACCTATAAATACAAATAGAACATTATATCCAAATAGAGTTTATGCCAGAAATGCAAAGTTGCTTTAAAATGTATTAAAACTGCTAATAAAATTTATTATAATAACATCACAAAGTAGGGAACAGAAGCCCAAAAAGGAATTTATAAAATACAATTCCAGGACCGGGTGTGGTGGCTCAAGCCTGTAATCCCAGCACTTTGGGAGGCCGAGACGGACGGATCACGAGGTCAGGAGATCGAGACCATCCTGGCTAACACGGTGAAACCCCGTCTCTACTAAAAAATACAAAAAACTAGCCGGGCGAGGTGGCGGGCGCCTGTAGTCCCAGCTACTCGGAGGCTGAGGCAGGAGAATGGCATAAACCCGGGAGGCGGAGCTTGCAGTGAGCTGAGATCCGGCCACTGCACTTCAGCCCGGGCGACAGAGCGAGACTCCGTCTCAAAAAAAAAAAAAAAAAAAAAAAAAAAAAAATACAATTCCATTATGGTGAAAACTTTTAGTAAAAGAGTAATAGAAGATACTTTTTTTCAGACTTTGAAAAGACATTATGAGAAACTTACAAGTATCATCAGATAATAATATCCACCTAAGAAAGCTCAGGAAAACAAGATTTTTCTCACTCTATTTACTATTTAATATTTTATCTGCAAGCCTACTAAGTATAATAAGGCAATAAAAATACACAAAAAGCAGAAATCTGCAGACAAGATGATTATTGATATGGTTTGGCCGTATCTCCCCCCAAATCTCATCTTGAATTGTAACTCCCATGATTCCCACGTGTCATGGGAGGAACCCGATGGGAGGTGATTGGATTATGGGGGCAGGTCTTTCTTGCACTGTGCTCGTGACAGTGAATGAATCTCCTGAGATCTAATGGTTTTAAAAATAGGAGTTTCCCTGCATAAGCTCTCCTCTCCTGTCTGCCGCTATATGAGACTTATCTTTCAACTTCCTCCGTGATTGTGAGGCCTCCCCAGCCACGTGGAACTGTGAGTCCATTAAACCTCTTTCTTTACGTCTTTATCATAAAGAAAGTGTGTCTTTATCAGCAGCCCTGGATATGTCTTTATCAGCAGTGTGAAAACTAATACAATTATATATGTAGAGAATTCTAAAGAATGTCTCAAATAGCTACTAGGTATTGATAAGATGACAGGATAAAAGATCAATATATAAAATGTAATTTTCCATGTACACAGCAATTTAAAAATGGAAGATAAATTCATGTGGACTATTTACGATAACATTCAAAGCATAAAACACTTAGAGATAAATGTAACACAAGATTATACAGAATATCACAAAAGTTAAAGAAGTTAAAGAACCAAATGGATGGAATGATATATCATGTTTATGTATTAAAAGATTCAGTATTGCTGAAATGATTTACTTCAAACTAATCTATAGTTCCAATACATTTCCACTCAAAATCCAATAGGTTTTTTTTCTGTTTTGGGTTCTTTTTTTTTTTTTTTTTCTGTTTTTCTGCCAGGTTTGGGAGAGGTTTAAGAATCTGTTTCAAAGATATAGAAGAATATGCAGAGGCCTATAATAGTCAAAACAATTTTAAAAAAGAACAAAGTTGAAGGACTTACATTACTTGATATTGTGACTTACTGTAAAGCTACAGGAATCAAGACAGTATGGTGTAGCATAAAAGACAGATGAATGGACCAATTGAACACAATACTGAGTCCAGAAATAAAATTGCATTGCCTCATTTACTTAAAAATGCCAACACCTGTCCTGTAATTGTATATCAACATTCATAACAGCTTTAATCATATTAGCCAAAGATTGGACACAATACAAATGTCCATCACCATTGAATGAATAAACAACTTATGATGTAGCCGTATATTGGAATACTAATCAGCAACAAAAAGGAACAAATGACTGACTCATGCAATAGCCAACTGAATCTGAAAAACATTATGCTGAACAAAAGAAGCCAGACACAAAGAATACTTATTATGACTCTATTTATATGAAATTCTAGGGAAGGCAAAATTAATATCTAACCACATAAAGCAGATCACTGGCTTCTCAAGGAGAGTAGTGCATTCAGTTGACAGCAAGGGAGTCACAAGGGACCTTTTTGGTGTGACGCTAATGATCTTTATCTTGATTACGGTGGACGCGTGGGTGAATACAAATGTTACACCTGATCATACTGTACACTTAACATGTGTATATTTTATTGTATGTAAATTGTACCTCAGTAAAGTTCAAATAAAGCAAGTTTCAAAAATAACATATATATTTCCTATGAATTGTTTTCTTCTTTGCACCTCATTTATTTAAAACATTTATGTTACTGTTTTGACATACTTTCCACATTTTTGTGCCACTTTTTAATTATAATTATTTTTTAGTGTCAAGATTATCAGGATTTTATTTTTTGATATTAATAAGTTGTCTTTATTCTCTACAACAGAGTTTCTAGCTAAGTCTGATGTCCTCCATTTAAATCCTGCTTATTTGTGTTTGTATTTTTTGTCTGCTATACGCAGTTAGATTTCTATTAACATGAATATGACAAATTCTAGGGAGCCCAAAAATCTGGGTAGCGTGATATCTACCCACGTATAGTGAAAACTGCATTCAAACAATTTTTTTTATTTTTTAATTTAGCTTACTTAAAGATGATTAAACTAATTGACATTGTATCTTCTTCTCTACCAATCCTGAATCTCCAAATTAGGCAAAAATTTATTTTCTCATTTCCTCTCAGACTGCTGAATTTAACAATTACTGTCACAACCACCATTAACACCACTATCATAGCTAATACCATCATCATACTACGCCAGAGACTGTGCAACACCCTTATTTGTGCATTCTTTAGTACCTTCATACTAGTTTTACATTAAATGAGAATAGTTCAAATTAGTGAGAGTTTATCTCATCTTCTTTCATGCCAGAAGGTCCTTGTTATGGCTACTTCCTATGCAGTGATCATGAGATTAAGAAGAAATTCCTTAGAGTTAATCATTATAAAAATAGATGTTCTGGTTTAAATCCTTATGCCATCTTTGAACATGGTTGAATTCTCCTGCATAAAGCAACAGGGTTTTTGTCAGGGTCTAGGAAACCATTAGGCAAAAAACACTTGTTTGCATGTAATTTTAACTTAAAATGAAAGTAAGTTAGGTTCCTTAAGAATATCTTATGACATGCCTTTCTATAATTTCTCCTAAATTACTCTCCTCTATTGATTTTTAAGACATGTTGGGAAAATGTGAAAAAACTAGTTTTAGGCTTAAAGCAGTGATTTTAATCTATAAGCTCTCACAAAATCATTTGTGTGTATTTGTGCCTCAGGCTGAAAAACTCATCAAAAAAGCCAAAGTTCTTATTAGCCAGCAAGTAAAATATACTTTTTGTTTACAGTTATCGGAGTTCTCAGTGCCGCTGTAGGAGTGAGAGAGTGTGTGTCCTAATGTATGTCAAGGCAGCCTAGAGTGACATAGTCACTTTATCATAGGAGACACTGTTTACCCTGTAAAGGTGGCAGCCACACACAGAATGAGAAAATGTTGCACTGCTAGCTCAGAAAAATGGATGAAAGTGAGCACGCATCAAAGTTTAAAGATACAGAAGGGTTCTGACATGTTCTGAAGAAATTCAGGTCTGTTTCTAAAAATAAGGATACATGCCTTTATATCTTCAGCCCTTCAAGTGGCATAAAAAATTAAACTGAACTGCTAAAAGCTAACTTATTCTTAATTGAATGTTACTGGGTTTCAAGCAGGGACTTTCTGTAAAATATATTGCATTCAATTTATAATTCAGTGTAAAAATGATAAGATGGTCACTATAGGAGAAACAGACTTGGATTGAAATGTAATTTTCAAATGCTTTATTCAAATTATAATAGCCTCTGACAGTGGAAGATGCTGAGTTTTATAATAGGTCATGAAAAACCTTGAGTTTGGTCATTATGTATGCAATCCATTTTATTGACTGACTATATTACTACTGTAGTACCAATCTCAGCTGTGAGTCCAGGAATAAATGAAAACACAAAGGTGGAATTGGCAGAAGGGCATAATTAAGAGAGGCATCAAACTGATAATTTTCTCAGAAATGGTAAGAGGGTATGAATAGGGTTCAAAAGGGCATATGGACATCCAGAGAAAACCACCTCCCCCAAAGGAAAAAAAAAATCCATGGCACTTTATGGCACACACATACATGGGAATGAAATTATTAAGGGCAAAACTGTAGGCTGATGAGACTGAAGGAGAGACTGGAAGAGAAGGAGTGTTTGATATAGGAAGTAACCTTTGAGTACTGTCTGTCAAAGTATTTTCTTTGAAACATATTTCTTAAGAAACGTTCTTTGAACAAGGTTTACACTAGTTAAATTTTGTTCGGTAAACACATTGCATAATATATCCCTTATGTTGATTCAAATTATCTTTTGAATATGTAATCATTCTAGAAGTTAGAGTGTAAAGAAATCTGTTTAACAATTCATTTCCCTAACATTACAGAATGTATTTTGGGACACCACACTATAGAATATTATTTGAATAATGAAGTTGTTCTCCAAGAAAATCCTCATCCCTAAGGTTATAATATTTATGCTAATTATGAACCTTATTGCAGGAGAGTGCATAAATAAGTTCAGTAGTGTTAAAATGGCATGTTATGCATCTGCAAAAATAAATTATTGCCGTATACATCAATATGAATATAACTTACAGGCAAAAGTAAGCTAGATATAGGTGCAAAGCTAGTAATTATATTATTTAAGGACATAAATAGACAATAGATATTAAAAAGTGAACTGATTATCCCAAAAGTTGGATAATAGTCATCTGTTGGGGCAAGAGAAAGCGAGATGTGCTTTGCTGCAGGCACACGAGGCAGAGGACAGAAGGACTTCTAAAATAATGGCAATGCTCCATTTCTTTTTTTTTTTTTTTTTTTGAGACGGAGTCTCCCTCTGTCGCCCAGCCTGGAGTGCAGTGGCCGGATCTCAGCTCACTGCAAGCTCTGCCTCCCGGGTTTACGCCATTCTCCAGCCTCAGCCTCCCGAGTAGCTGGGACTACAGGCGCCCGCCACTGCGCGCGGCTAGTTTTTTGTATTTTTTTTAGTAGAGACAGGGTTTCACCGTGTTAGCCAGGATGGTCTCGATCTCCTGACCTCGTGATCCACCCGTCTCGGCCTCCGAAAGTGCTGGGATTACAGGCTTGAGCCACCGCGCCTGGCCAATACTCCATTTCTTAAGCTGCATAGCAGTTACATAGGTGTTTGTAATTATTTTTTATTCTGTACATACACATTTATATACATCGTTAGTCTGAAAACATGCACGTGAGCGTGCAACTGTATCCACATGCGCACACACACACACACACACGACCATACAGCTGCAATATGGCATTCCTGAGCCTTAAAAGGAGAATTTTCTGAGTATCTAATGCAGAAGAGTGAACTTCCTTAGAAATGTTTTGGTAGGTATGAAGAATAAAAATAGCTGCAGTTACTGAGAGATACAAAGGACTGCAATTTAAAGGCTAAATTTGAACAATTGCAGAGGAAGAATTAACTAGCTAGGAGTCATATCAAGCGATATACAGAATAGTATGGGAGAGTATAAAATATAGATCAGAGTGTGACAAATAAAATCATAACATGAAATAGGACCAGCTGAATGAGAGAAAAATATTTAAACTGGAGTTAGGGCAGGGATGTGAGCTTAATACTAACTATATATTGAAGAAGAGTTTGGTTTACTACTGAAAACTCCCTATCAATTGATGAATATTATTCATCAGCATATAAGTTGATAAAATTAGTTACAACTTTTCGTAGCAAAAGATAGGAATCCAGTCCAAATTTATACAAAAGGGGGAATATTTGACTTCTGTGATTAATATGTGGGAATAAAGTGGTGGCACTGACATTAGGGGTTCTTGAATGAGAAACTCAAACATAATGAAGTCTCTATCTATATATTTTTTTTCTCTCTCTCTCTCCTCTCTCTCTCTCTCTCTCCCTCCCTCCCTCTCTCTTTCTCTCTCTCTTAGTGCTCAGTGTTTTGTTCTTTATTCTCTTTCTCTCTTTGAATATCTGATTTTTTTTGTTATGCGGGTAAGAGGGGCAGAGTCAAGAATTTATGATAATATATATAACATATGTATGTGATATATTACCAATTGTTATCTTTCCCTCTCTTTCCTAACTGACACAAGACAGTTGTAGCTTAGGATGTCCTAAAAGAACCTGTAAACTGACTTCTGCGTGCTTCATCTGCTCACATATTCTACCTTCCACTTTACCTCCTAGCAGTCTTTAACTACTTGGAGGAGTCTTATTATATCCACTATTTCTATTGTATCTCTGTTTCTTGTTTAGAACACTCATCCCTCCTCCATTTATATTGATTGCTTATTTTGTGCCATGCTGAAGATTTTACCTTGGTCAATGATAATTAAATTATTGAACTCATTTGCTCAAGCCCCAATACTTGGTGTTGTCCTTTTCTCCTCTCTTTATTTAACACTCTGGTCAGTCAGCAAATTCTTTTAGTTCCATCTTCCAACTGTATCTCACCACCCTTCACCATGGTCCAAGCTATGATTTTATTTCACTGGCATTATTTCTATTTCAATAGCCTCCTAATTTGACTCCTTTCTTCTGCCACCCTCACCCTGTGATAAACCAAAGTGATAATTTAAAAATATAAGTCAGAACTTTTCACTCTTCTGCTCAAAACCCTCGAGGTCTTTTTCAGCTGTCTCCAAGTAAAGTCACAGCCTTTACAAGGCATCAAAAGCCCTATAAGATAGTAAACCTTGCTCTTTCTCTGAACTCACTGTATGCTTTTCTTCCTGACAGGTCATCTTAGTCTGCCATCTTGACCTGATTGCTGTTATTGGATATTATGAACAAAAACTTTGCACATGCTGTTCCCTCTGCTCGGGAATCTTGCTCTTCTCCCAGATACATGTGGACTTTCACACTTAATTCAGGCTTTGGCTTAAAAGTCTTCCTTGTCTTTGAAGTCTTCCTTGGCTTTTCTATCCACAATTATAAATTCACTCATTCTTTACATCTTCTTTCCAGCTTTTTTACCCCATTATGAATTATCTTTGGCTAATATGCTACATGTTTGTTTATTTTTATTTTCTCTCTCTTCAAAACAAACAAATAAACTAAAAGTTTCATGAGGGCAGGGACTTTTTTGTCTGTTTTGTTTGGTGCTATAGCCTGAGTGCCCAGAGTAGTCCTGACTCCTTAATTATTTGGTGAATAATAAGTATTGGATCACTTCTGAATATAGGAAATGGATAAATTGATTTAGTTGCAGCCATTAAAGGAGCATAAGTAATATTGATCTAAATCTAAAATTGAATATATTTTATCTAATTACGAACACTCTTCATATTAAATCCTTAATGAAGCCTATTTTTATCCCTCTTTAAACTTTTTTCTATTTTTTGGTTATAACATATTCAGTTGAAGTTAAATATGTAATTAAAATCCTGAACATGTAAAAAATTAAAATGTAGAAGAAAAGTTTCAGTTATTAAGCAATTTATATGTACTATATTGGAAGTGAAATTTCAAATTTGCTAGTGAAAAAATACTTATTTTTCTTAAAATTCTAGATGGTTTTTCATTTTTCTCTATTTCATTTTTTAGAAACAATAATCATTAAATATGATATAATTTTCTTGAGCAATCTTGATACTCTCCCCATGTACACACTCCTTTGTGGCAATGATCTTGCAGCAATGTCAAGGAATGATGTTTGAATTTATTTAAGTGAGATAGCTTTGTCTTTATTCTTTAGATATAATTCAGTTTTATATGAAGAAACCCATCAGGGGAAACTTCTAGGGTCCTTATATTTTACTCTGTCTTCAGCTTTGTAAAATTTAGTATTAGAAATAAGGCTTATTTTTTTCCCTTTTAATATATCACTTGGTATAACCCCGTAGGTATATCAAGATTGCTCTCAAACTATTTTGATTTGTTGTGATTACTACAGCTAAAATTAATCTCACAATTTAGATGTCCCTGGAGAATCATTCTAATTCCCTTAAACTGTGTGTGTGTGTGTGTGTGTGTGTATGTGTGTGTGTGTGTGATCAAGTCCTATTTATTTCAGGAGCATGAACAGTAGAACTAGGAAGGAGTCAGGAAAACAAGGCACCGGTCTTCTTGACAGGTCCAGATATGGCACAGGCTCTGTCTGTGTGATCAAGGCTGAATCTGCCTTTTCTTGTGAGGAGAGAGTGTGAGGACAGCCTGCACACAGGTGGTTGGGTAAGTTGGCTCTGGCTTAGCAAGAGCTGGCCTTAAAAGACTGAGTTAACTCAGCATGGGAATAAAATGATACCTACCACTTAACTCCAGAGTTATCTTTCCTAAAAAGCCAATTCCTAGATCAGGAAGTTCTTATTACAATATAGTAGCCTAGATGAAAGCTGTCTTATCTCCTTGTAAAAAATGTAGAGTATTATGGAGAAGAATCGCTTTTCTAGAGTCCTCTATAATATGTCTACTCTGTTCTGGCTGACATAGTTTTTGTGTTTGTGCCTCAACTGCTCAATACAGCAGCCTCATAAAGGCTTATCTCCTGACTTTGCAGATTATCTCTCCCTCTCTCTCCTTTATATATACATCTATATACAGATATATATATACAAAATATCAATATATATATAATATATTAAAATCCTAAATACATATATATGAGGTTATACACTTCCAGATAATCCACCCTCACTTTGGTCCCTGAAGTACTGGTATGTACAACAACCTGTAACAAGCCAACCACAAAAACCTAAAAGATAATTTGAAATAAATGAAAAACAAAGACAGTGATTCTTCCTATTTATCCTAATTTTTGCCTTCATAAGAACTACATAGTTTACCAATCAATATAAGTGAAGGAGGGATGGGTGTTCTGAATAGAAAACAAAGGTACAATAGAAATAGTGCATATAATAAAACTTCTCCAAGTAGTTGAAGACTGCTAGGTGACAAAGTGGAAGGCAGAACATGTCAGCAGTTTGATAACTGCTTTCCTTTGCAATGGTTTTCATTGAGCTGTCTCTAGGGAAAAAGAATAGAAAAATTTTGAAGACTAGTATTAAGAAAATGGAAGAAACTAGTATTTAGAAATGGTGGAAAAAAAGAAGGGAGATGAAAACAAATAGAAACAACTAGAAAATAAGAAGAGTGCCTGGTATACCATTTGTTTAGTTAAACCCAATTCAGCTTTGGTAGTCATGCTTTTATGTAAAGCACAGAGAAAACATCTTAAATTTTTTAGTTATATTCTTACTTATGGGAACTATTAGGAAAGTTTTTAGACTATATTTTGAGCATTCCCTTAGAGTAAGACAAATTATATAACTTAAAATTCTGAAGGCTATCATCATCTTGACTTTACCTACTGACAGAAGCAGGTGGCTGTTTGAATAGACATATATTTTTTCCTTCTCCAGACCTTTAATTACTCAAAATCACATTATTTTGTTGAAGCACTAAGTGATTAATAATTCCATACAGATCTATTTTATTTGGGAGCTTTTGATACCTTTAACAAATAAAATAGTAGGTTCTCTCTATACTACTTAAATTGCCAGATTCTGCAGTATTAGCCCATACAGATGAATTTGTGCCATAATTGAGTTAGAGGCAACTATCACCTTTTTACCATAGCACATATAAATAGAAGTAGCCAGAATGTCTACATCTTGCATTCTGTTAAATGAAAGCAAAATTCTAGAAGAAAAGGTAATTTATAATTAGGTCACAATTTCCTGAACAATTATCAGAAACATTATAATTTTATTTAGTGGTTGTAAAAGGACATTAACCAGACCCATAGTTGATACACAAAATCAACTGTTTGAGATTATTGGCCAGGCGTGGTGGCTCACGCCTGAAATCCTAGCACTTTGGGAGTCCGAAGAGGGCAGATCACCTGAGGTCAAGAGTTCAAGACCAGCCTGACCAACATGGAGAAACCCTGTCTCTATGAAAAACACAAAAAATTAGCTGGGCGTGGTGGCAGGCACCTGTAATCCCACCTACTCAGGAGGCTGAGGCATGAGAATCGCTTGAACCCAGGTTGCAGTGAGCCGAGACCATGTCATATGCCATTGCATTCTAGCCTGGGCAACAAGAGTGAAACTCCATCTCAAAGGGAAAAAAAGAGATTATTGTTTGTTTGTTTCTTTCATTGTGTTTGATAATTAAAGTTTAGAGTGTTCTGACATGAAGAGACAATGTTAAGTAACATTGCAGCACATTATGTCCCAGTAGTCTATTTTCTTTACGTCACAGATTATGAGGGATGTGGTAGCTTTGTCACTAAGATTTGCAAGTTGTAAAAATGAATGTAAAAAACAATAAGCTTAGCCAAAGATACCACTAAATAAAATAGCTTCAAGTGTTTGAAAAACTTTAGCTTGTCTTCTTGATAGTAAAGGACAACCAGAACCTGTTTGTGGCTGTCTGATTATTCTTTTTCCCTATCTTCAGGAATCCAATTCAAGGAGTAATTTCTACTTTGCTTGGAATGAAGCCTGGGCAGGGTATACTTGAAGTGAGAGATTTTAAGCAAGAACTCTGTGCCAGTTATTTGTTGAAACATTTAAGATACTTACTTTTGAGAATTGCTAGCTTTGAGGAAATACATTCTTCCCTTCTGGAGATATGAAAATTTCAAACTATTCAAAGCAGAATGTGAAATACTTATTTTAAACTGACAATATTTGTCACTGCCTCACTTGTATATTGTTTTTATCTCTCATTCTATTAACTTTTATTAGAACTCCTCTGCATGTACAGTTTAATATAAAATGTTAAGATTTTTCTATAAGGCAGTTCTGATGCAAACATATAAGAAATAGATACAAATTACATTTTAAAAATATATGAAAATGTATGTATATTTTTGAAGTGAGAAAAATAAAAACTATAATTGAAGAATATTCTAAAAACCATATAAAAATTAAAAACAATTATAAGTAATTTGTTTATATATTAGCGTATCAATGTTTTCTCATAGATAAAGTGCTCTTGGATAGGATAAATGTTGATGAACAAAAGAGATACAGCTTTGTCCTCATGGAAACCACAGGTGCTTTAGCAAAGTGACAGTATAGCAGACCTTGTTGATTGATTGATTAATTCAAATAGATAAAACCCTTTAAGCAGACAGTATGTTTAAAAAGGTGAAAAGAACATAGCCCCAAGTCATTTACAGTGTGTTTAAAAAGACAGACCTGCAAATAGATATTACATTACAGCATACAATATAATGAATGTTATCATCAGAGTTTTATATGGTACCTTAAACAGTGCCATTAACTTTTCCTGTTGGGATCAGGCATTTCCCCTCAAACTATGTAATATTTGAGCAGAGATGTAAAAATATAAGTCAATCATTTTAAAACAGAGAAGGGAAGATATTTTGGGACAAGAGTTGCAATGGGAACGCGTGTTTAGGGAGTCTTGGGCTACATAGGCCAGATGACAGTCAGATATCAGGAGTGAAGGGGACAACAGGAGAGAAGCTGCCTTAGGTCCTGATGTTGAAAGACTGTGAGTGCCCTTTTAAAAGGTTAAAATTCACCTCTATCTCAGTTTATGATGCAGATAACATTTTGAAAGAAATAAACCTGGATTTAGTTCAAAATTTTATAAATGTCTTAATCTTCTTTGCAATACCAGCACTGAGCAAATATCACATGATGTACTAGTAGTCTTAGTCATTTCAGACTGCTGCAACAAAATACCATAGCCTGAGTAGCTGATAAACAACAGAAATGTAATTATCACAGTTCTGGAGGCTGGGAAGTTCAACATCAACGCACTGGCAAAGTCCCTGTCTGGTGAGAACCTGTTTCCTGCTTCATGGATAGCCATCATTTTGCCATGTCCTCGTATGCCTGAAGGGGATAACAAGTTTCCTGGAGTCTCTTATATAAAGGCATTAATTCTATTCATGAGATCTCTACCCCCATGACCTAATTACCTCCCAAAGGCCCCACCTCTCAATAGCATTACCTTAGGTGTTAGAATTCCAACATATAAATTTTGGGGTTTTACAAACTTTCAGACTATAACACTAGTAGTGTTTTATTATTGTGATTGTTTTTAATAGAAACATGACATCTTTGATAATAAAGGGCTCAGTGTGCAGTTTTGAAATTTCAGAGCTGAAAATGTATGCTGAATGTGTGTTGTGTAACATATTTTTATGTAAAGGCTGAAAAATGAAAGAGAGGTAGCAAATCACTCTAATTATGTCCCAGTAAGAAGAAAGGAATAAAGGAACCATTTTGATTAGTGTATTCTATGCAAAGTTTGTTTTACACATAGTATTTGAAGTGTAATAGTTAGTTATGAGAAGAGGGAGACAAATGTGAATTGGGGTTTTTTATGAATTATTATTATTGTTCCTTTTTTAAATTAAGGCTTTATAACTGCCTAACATACTGTACTATGTCCAAGAAGAATTAAAGGCATTTTCTAAAAGCTGGCTACCTCACTTCTTTTTTTTTTTTTTTTATTATACTTTAAGTTCTAGGGTACATGTGCATAACGTGCAGGTTTGTTACATATGTATACTTGTGCCATGTTGGTGTGCTGCACCCATCAACTCGTCAGCACCCATCAAATTCATCATTTATATCAGGTATAACTCCCCAATGCAATCCCACCCCCCTCCCCCCTCCCCATGATAGGCCCCAGTGTGTGATGTTCCCCTTCCCCAGTCCAAGTGATCTCATTGTTCAGTTCCCACCTATGAGTGAGAACATGCGGTGTTTGGTTTTCTCTTCTTGTGGGAGTTTGCTTATCCACCCTGATCAAGTGGGCTTCATCCCTGGGATGCAAGGCTGGTTCAACATTTGCAAATCAATAAATGTAATCCAGCATATAAACAGAACCAAAGACAAGAACCACATGATTATCTCAACAGATGCAGAAAAGGCTTTTGACAAAATTCAACAGCCCTTCATGCTAAAAACGCTCAATAAATTCGCTATTGATGGAACGTACCTCAAAATAATAAGAGCTATTTATGACAAACCCACAGCTAATATCATACTGAATGGGCAAAAACTGGAAAAATTCCCTTTGAAAACTGGCACAAGACCGGGATGCCCTCTCTCACCACTCCTATTCAACATAGTGTTGGAAGTTCTGGCTAGGGCAATCAGGCAAGAGAAAGAAATCAAGGGTATTCAGTTAGGAAAAGAAGAAGTCAAATTGTCCCTGTTTGCAGATGACATGATTGTATATTTAGAAAACCCCATTGTCTCAGCCCAAAATCTCCTTAAGCTGATAAGCAACTTCAGCAAAGTCTCAGGATACAAAATTAATGTGCAAAAATCACAAGCATTCTTATACACCAGTACCTCACTTCTTTAGAAGAGAACAGAAAACCTAATATCACCTGTTCTCACTTAAAGGTGAGAATTAAATGATGAGAGCACATGGACACATAGCAGGGAACATCACACACTGGGATGTTTCAGAGGGTAGAGGGTGGGAAGAGGGAGAGGATCAGGAAAAATAACTAATGGGTACTAGGCTTAATACCTGGATGTTGAAATAATTTGTACAACAAACACCCATGACACAGTTTACCTATGTAACAAACCTGCACTTGGAACCCTGAACTTAAAATACAAGTTAAAGGAAAAAAAGAGAGAGAAACTATTATAGAGGTCTAGGGCAAAATGGTTCCTTCCAGGCATACAATAAGGATCCCACAGATGGTGATTCTAATATAGAGGGGTGATGGTGGGGAGTATCAGACTCTGCTATGGAGCTTGAAAGAATAAAAAATAAAAATATCTTTATACAACTGCAACTCTTTACTGTGTGGGTGTTCCATGTGCAAATTGGATGTGCTCCCCAGAGACAGAATAAGACAAAAATTATATGAGTGAAGCAATTATAATTAGCACAGACAATTCAGAGACCATTATCCTCATGAATATTCCCATTGTATTTTGCATCTTGTGTGAGGTATTTTCTCTTTCTTTCACTTCCTAGAGTGTTATAGGGGTCAAAAATTCCTGCCCAGTTTCAAAATTCCTCTAATTTTACAGAGTCTGGAATTGAAGATTGAGTTTTTTAAAAATTGACCCATGCTTACGTATGTTTGTTTCATTATTCTCTCAGAATTGAGCCATAAGCTGTAGACAACTGAGGCCAGGGGCCCAAAAGAACAGAAAATGAGGACTGCCTCTAGCTTAGAATGAAAACATTTTTCCTGGCTTTAAATTAAAGCCCTAGCTAATAATATAGACAGCAAATTTGCCGAGAAGTGTGTGGTATCAGTTTTTTTGTGTGTTTTTGGCTTTTCACATGGCATATTTTTGGTGGTATAAATAAAGGGATCAATTGTTCCCCCACTATTATGTTACTTACTTATTTGTACTGGAGAAATGTGTCGCTATTCAAGAAATATTATTGCTTCTAACTCTGTCTTTTTATATACAGAATTTTTGCATATTTATTTGGGGAAAATTATTGCTTAAAGAATGAGAGCTCTCTATCTGCTTTCATCATCATTAATTTATTAATAATTTTTATAAAGCAAAAGAATAAAATGTTTGGAATAGCAAAAGACTAGCATTTGTTGGAGAGCAGAGATTTTATTGAAAAATTTGAGAATAGTTTCTTGATTTTATTCGTTTCATTTTTTAATATTATTCTTAAATAACCTTACATAGTAATTCAGATATTACTCACATGTCTCAGACCTTAACTAGTGAGGTACTTTCTTTGAATTGCTTCAGAACCTGTGCAGAACTGAAGTTTCTTCTCTTTTGTCTTAGGAGGGCAGAAAAACAAAAGGTTTTATCCACAGGCATTGTCTGTGAACATGATTCTGTCCATACTCCCCTAGTAAGGTGATTTGGCTTGCTCTTTCATACCAGAGAAGATTGACAATACTAAACTTATTTATTTATGACATTTCCTTCTTTAATGCGGACACTTATTTTCAGATAGAAATGCCATAAACTAGTAAGTAGCAAGATAAAAATATATAATGGCTTGAAGCACTGCCTGCTATTGATCCTTCTCTCTTACGTAAGATAAAACTTATGTTTTGAGGGCTGGGTGCAATGGCTTACAGCTGTAATCCCAGTGCTTTGGGAGGCTGAATTGGGAGTATCACCAGAGGTCAGGAGTTGGAGACCAGTTCAAATAACATAGCAAGACTCCTCACCTCTACAAATAAATTTTGAAAAATTAGCTAGGTGTAGTGGCCTGCACCTGTGGTCATGCTACTGAGGATGCCGAGGCAAGAGGATTGCTTGAGCCCAGGAATTCAAGGCTCCGATGAGTTATAATCACACTACTGTACTCTAGCCTGGTTGACAGAATGAGACCCTGTCTTTTATTTATTTATGTAAACTTTTATGTACTAGGTACATGTGCAGGATGTGCAGGTTTGTTACATAGGTAAACGTGTGCCATGGTGGTTCGCCACACAGATCAATCCATCACCTAGGTATTAAGCCCAGCATCCATTAGCTATTCTTCCTGTGGTTCTCCCTCCTCCCACCTCCCACCCTCCAACAGGCCCCAGTGTGTGTTGTTCCCTACAGTGTGTCCATGTGTTCTCATTGTTTAGCTCCCACTTGTAAGCGAGAACATGTGATGTTTGACTTTCTGTTCTTGCATTAGTTTGCTAAGGATAATGGCTTCCAGCTCCATCCATGTCTCTGCCACCCTGTCTCTAAAAAAAAAAAAAAAAAGATGTTGAGAAAGAAATGCTCCAAACACTGCTCTTCTAGTGACAGTTTATCAAGGCTATAACTACTTTTCTGTACAAATAAATAATCCATGGCAAATAGCAAAAATTACTCCCAACCTGTGAGGCAGGAATGGAGTAGATTCACCTAGCAGAATGTTCCAATGAATTATTGAGCTTTAGTACTACCTGGCTTGTCGGGAGACTTTACCATGTTGTGAAACAAGTTACTTCACATCAGGTCCCATTGCCCTGTAGCTCCTTGGTACATTTTAGAGATAAAGCCATATGTAATGTCTCCTCAGTGTAGCAAGTTAGGAAAACTTTGTTTGAGTAATATATTATGAAATATATACTAACATGTGTTATATTTATTATTGATAAGTAGAAGATCAACTGAATACTTATTAATATTTTATCTTAAAATATTGAAAATATCAACTGAATTTTCATTTAGACTCGAAATTGTGTGGCAATGTTATTTTCTTCGAATGCTGCAATCCCCTAAATTTTATGGCTTCATCTCATAGCCACACACAGGAAACATGTAGTAGATTTGTCAAAACACAGACAAAATAATTCTTTGTAATTTTAACAGATATCATTGTTCATACAATTTGGATCACAATAAGAAGATAGCATTGCCAAATAAAATATCGTTACCTGACATTTGAATGTGTCTTGCATATTCAGCAATGGTTCTTCATGTAAGTGGACCTTTTCTGATATTGAAAACCACCAAACAATTTGGAGTGACTTCATTTTGCTATTGTTCTCTTTTCAGTAAATACAAGAAAGGTGAAGCAAGTCAGTTTAGAGAGGCATTCACAGATTATCTAATATTAATAGTATTAATTTGCCTATGGTTTCTGTATGACTGTATCTAATTTAAAAGTTATAGATCCACATAGGAAATTAAAAGAATGATGGTAGATAGGCTTCATTATATCTTTCCAATATAGTGGATCTGTTGGTTGATATTGGCCATCGATATATAAAGAATAATTATCCTCTTAATGCTATTGATGGATCTATCACTGGATTTAAAGTAAAGTTCAAAAGACCTTCTTTAAAATGATTTTCCAAACTCAGCTTAAACTTGGATTTTGACTCAAATCCATTCTTTTGGTGCCCCACAGACCCTGATTTGTTTTTGAATAGTGGCATCTCTTAAAATCTCATCACTGTTTTAAAAACAGTTCCTTTGTTGGAATGGAAGGAGACTTTAGGCTAGGCTCCTTTTACTTGGCACAAACAAACTGCTCTAATCACAGATTAAATGTTTTAGTGTGTTGGAGGTTAGGAGATTTGGAGGAAGCACCCATTTTAGCCAAATGTTTACCCTATTTCATATATGCACACACCAGAAAACATGAAACTCCTAGTGTTTACAGGGGTAAAAACCACAGTCTACCTTGGCTGAACCTTTGAAATCTAAACATGGATTTATGCAAATGAGAAGTCCTGTCTGGCATTCAAAAAGTGGAAATGGGGCTGTTCAATCTGAGTGGAAGAAAAGAAGGAAAAAAAATTACATTTTGTTGTGTTTTATATTTAGGTTGATCTGGCATCTGGCTCTAATTTGCTTTCCATGCTGAATTTCTTTCACTCACTTCATACC
>NW_012114364.1:8263414-8294323 GCF_000951035.1 Colobus angolensis palliatus | reverse complement strand
GCACTTACTTAAGTTAGAAGATAAAATGCTATTGTAAATATCTGCACACTAGAGGGCACTAAAATATCCTAAGATGAAATGCACTTAATATTTAACCTTAGATGACTTTCAAGGAAATAATTATCATGATTTCAAAATCCTTTGAAAACAACAGGAATAATAATAGGATTAAACATCATTGTAAGTATTAGCTTTGAAAAAATTAGTGCACTATTATTTTTTAAACGAAAATTACATTAGATTTTCCTAGTAAGTAATGCATCACTGAACATCAGTGTCTCAGGTTATTTTATAGGAAATTCTCAAACCGTTTCTTATATTTAAACTTCTCTTTTTTGAAATTATAATTGCCAAACTGATTTTAATTGTTTTTCCATTTGATCCATAATAGTAACTTTTCTAACCTTCTTGGTATAATCACATCAATGTTTATAATGTCATTATGTGGTCATTGATCTACCATTATTAGTTTTGAGAGGCATCAGCTATCTATTGGATGGATGGCTAAGGTTCAGAGCCACCACATTCAAGTTTTTATTTTATAGCTTGGAAAGGTGCTTAAAAGCATAAGGATTTTTCAAATAACCAATAACATATTTTCAACAATTGTTTTTTCCTTTTATTGTGTTTTTTTTTTCTTTATCCATTGCACTTTTTCTTCTCAGTACTTAGACATTCATTCTTAAATAGCTTCTCAGAAAACACAGACTTTTTTTCCTCTTTATCGTCAATTTTTGTGCATCAACTACCTATAAGAAAAGGCAATTAGAACATTGTATGCTAAGGAAACATGTTCTTTGAAGTATGCATATGAAAATGTTAAAGGAAGAGAACTTAATAATAAATGAAAAAACAGCAAGCAGAAAGATGACAAAAATGATAGGAAAAGACATGAAAGCTTTATTTTATATGTATAGGTTTGGAGTAAAAATGTTTGGTTTTGAAAATTGTGAGTAGAAATAATTTCTTTTATCTGGAAAATAATGTTCAGGAAGTTTGGCTTGAAACATGCTCATAATAGTTCACACATTCAAATGCATCTGTATTAGTCCATTCTCATGCTGCTGTAAAGAACTGCCCGAGACTAGTAATTTACGAAAGAAAGAATTTTAGGTGACTCATAGTTTTGCATGGCTAGGGAGGCTTCAGGAAACTTAAATTACAGTGGAAGTGGAAGCAAACACGTCCCTCTTCACTTGGCACAGGAGAGAGAAGTGTTAAGGAAAGGGGAACAATCCCCTTATAAAACCATCAGATATTGTGAGATCTCATTCACTATCATGAAAACAGAATGATTCATGATTCAATTACCTCCGATTGGGTCCCTCTCATGACACGTGGGGATTATGGAAACTAGAATTCAACATGAGATTTGGGTGGGGACACACCGAAACCATATCAGCATTCACTGTTTTTAGTTGCACAGAAAACAAATCTGTGAATACATCAGTTGATATAAACGGTTATGTGCCATGAAAAAGCTTTTTCTATATATTGCCATATCCATCAAATGCATTCTAGTGGTCATTAACACCATAGAAAAGAATCATGTTGTGCTACTATGATCTCACACTGCTGATAAAGGCATATCTGAGGCTGCGTAATTTACAAAGGAAAGATGTTTAATGGACTCACAGTTCCACGTGCCTGGGGAGACCTCACAATCATGATGGAAGGTGAAGGAGGAGCAAAGTCACATCTTATATGGCAGCAGGTAAGAGAGTGTGTGCAGGGGACCTGCCCTTTATAAAACCATCAGATCTCTTGAGACTTATTCAATATCATGGGAATAACATGGGAAAGACCTGCTCCCATGATTCAATTACCTCCCACTGGGTCCCTCCAATGACATGTGGCAATTATGAGAGCTACAATTCAAGATGAGATTTGGGCGGGGACACCGCCAAACCATATCACATATCTAGTCCTAAAAGGCTATGGTAGGTAACATTTAAAAGATAATCAGTATTAGCAAACATATTATGAAAGTAGCTTATAACCCCTATTTTCTATGCTTAGGTATATTCTTAAACATCATAAGGAGCATACCACAGTGTTTTTTACACTTCATATTCTGGAGCCAACCTGTCTGGGCTGGAATATTGGCTCTGCCTTTACTGGTGGCATGAGCTTCAGCAACTAGATTAGTAACCGTATGGACAAATTCCTCACCTGTAAAATAGTAATAATAGTAGAAGTGGTTTTTTAAGAATGAAATAAAATTATTCATAGAAAGAGTTTAGATCAATACTTAAACGGTAGTATTTAAGTGTTTGATATTTAAGGAGTAAATTAATCTGAATTAATGAAATGTTGAGTTATCTATATTTAGACAAATGGCAATTTATATGCTATAAATATATATACCTCCTTGGGCAAATCTTGTTTTCCTAATTAGGTGGCAGTTAATTGAAGTAAGCATAGCAAAGTAAGATCCTATCACATAGATTTGCTTATATATTTGATTATAAAATGCATTCCAAAAGCACTGAAAAACACTTCATTCTTTAATCATTGGTAGTTTTCTGTCTTTACATTTAGTTTACACTCTGGACTTAAAGACTTAATCATTTGATTACAGACCATACAAATATAAATTTCAGCCCATCTATCAGAATCTAACAATAATTCTGAAATCTTCCATTCCTCATAGCTCACTGTTGGCCTCTCTTGCATATAGCACTTAACACAGGTTGCCTTGAGTTAAAGTTATTTGCATATATATATATATGAAGAGAGAGAGAGAGAGCCTTCAGTAAGTCATAATCTTTTTGTAGTAGGAAGGTCTTAACCTCAGTGATGGTAGCCCCTACCTGATCAGGATTGTGGTTGCTGAAGGAGGGGCTGGTTACAGCAATTTCAACAAATAAGACAACAACAATGAAATTTGTCATATTGATTGACTTTTCCTTTCACAATGGAATATATATATATACCTAGGTACCCTATGACCTTCAGATATGTATAACTAGAGGTTGAAATAAGTGAGATTTTTACAACGATTTTCAGTATTTGTGTATATTTGTGTGTGAGTGATGGTTTTGAATTTTATATTTGCTTTTCCTCTAATATCTGGATTCAGTAGAAATTAAAAATGTGCATTCATATTAGCATAGCTAGGCTACATGCTATGGAGGACACAGATGAAGAATATTTACAGGCAGTCATAGGTAGAAAGACCTAAATGTAAATAATTTCAACTTAAGGCAGTGTGTATTCAGTATTGCACATAATAGAGGCCAGAATGAGCTATGGAAATTGGAAGATGAGAAAGGTATTTTTAAAGATGATGATGCTGAGATGGCATGTAGATATGGGGAGAAAAATAATTCACACCAAGACGACCAACTTGGCCAAAGATAAAGAAATGGAAAAATGTAAGACAGACTTCAGTTATAACCATGTCAGTTACACATAACCAATTAAAGGTATAACTTGGAGATATTGCAGGTTTGGCTCAAGACCACCACAATAAAGCAAATATCACAATAAAGTCAGTCACACAATATTTTAGTTTCCTAGTACATGTAAAAGTTATGTTTACACTATAGTCTATAAACTGTACAAGAATATTGTGTCTAGAAAAGCAGTGCATATATCTTAATTTAAAATATGCTAAAACTTCCAATGATATTTTGAGCCTTCAGTAAGTCATAATCTTTTTGCAGGAGAAAGGTCTTGCCTCAATGTTGGTAGTTGCTGCCTGATCAGGATTGGGTTGCTGAAGGAGAGGCTGGCTATAGCAATTTCTACAAATAAGACAACAATGAAGTTTGCCATATTGATTGACTTTTGCTTTCACAAAAGATGTCTCTGCAGTATATGATGCTGTTTACTTTTATTCATAATCAAACTTTCTTCAAAATTTCATTCAAGTAACTCAAATCTTGCACTGCTGTAGCAACTAAGTTTATGTAATATTCCAAATCCTTTTGTGTCATTCAATAGTGTTCACAGATTCTTCACTAGAAGTAGATTCCATCTTATGAAAACAATTGCTTTGCTTAGCCATACAAAGTTACTCCTCATCTTAAAGTTACATTATGAGATATTTGCAGTTCAGTCACATCTTCAGGCTCCACTTTGAATTTTAGTTCTCTTGCTATTTTAAACACAGCTGTAGTTGTTGCCTCCACTGACGTTTTGAAACTCTCAAAGTCACCCATGAGAGTTGCAAAAGATTTCTTCCAAACTCATGTTAATGTTGATATTTGACCTCTTCCCATGAATCACATACGTTCTTAATGACACCTGGAATAGTGAATCCTTTCCTGAAGGTTTTCAATTTATTTTTTCCAGATTCATCAGAGGAACCACTATCTATGGCAAGTATAGCTTTGCAAAATGTATTTCTTAAAGAATAGGACTTGAAAGTCAAAATTACACCTTGGTACTTTGGACTTCAGAATGCCTGTTGTGTTAGCAGGCTCAGCAACATTAATCTCTTTGTACATTTCCATCAGAGCTCTTGAGTCAGTTAGGTGCATTGTCAATTGGCAATACTATTTCAAAAGGAATCTTTTTTCCTGAGCAGTAGATCTCAACAGTAGGCTTACATATTCAGTAAGCCATGTTACAAACATATGTGCTGTCATCCAGGCTATTTTCTTCCATTTATAGAGCACTGGCAGAGTAAATTTAGCGTAATTCTAAAGTGCCCTAGGATTTTTGAAATGGTTAATGAGTATCAGCTTCCACTTGCAGTCACTAGCTACCTTAGCCCCAACAAGAGTCAGCCTGTTATTTGAAGCTTTGAAACCAGGCATTGACTTCTCTGTAGCTATGAAAGTCCTAGATTGCATGTTCTTCCAGTGGAAGTCTGTTTCTTTTTTTCTTTTTTCCTTTTGTTTTTTTTTGATAGAGTTTTTGCTCTGTTGCCCAGGCTGCAGTGCAATGGCTCAATCATCTCAGCTCACTGCAACCTCTGCCTCCTGGGTTCAAGTGATTCTCCTGCCTTATCCTCCAGAGTAGCTGGGATTACAGGCACCTGCCACCAGACCTGGATAATTTTTGTATTTTTAGTAGAGATAAGGTTTCACCATGTTGGCCAGGCTGGTCTCAAACTCTTGACCTGAGGTGATCAACCCACCTCGACCTCCCAAAGTGTTAGGATTACAAGCGTGAGCCATCATGCCCAGCAAGAAGGCTGTTTCATGTATGTTGAAAATCTGTTGTTCAGTGTAGCTGCCTTCATCAATGATTGTAGCTAGATCTAGGTATCTTGCTGCAGCTTCTCCATAAGCACTTGCTGCTTCATATTGCACTTATGTGTTAACTTCTTTCTTTAAACCTCATGAACCAAGCTCTGCTAGCTTCAAACTTTTGTCGTGTAGGTTCCTGCCCTCTC
The DNA here is from genome assembly GCF_000951035.1 of Colobus angolensis palliatus. Taxonomy (NCBI): domain Eukaryota; kingdom Metazoa; phylum Chordata; class Mammalia; order Primates; family Cercopithecidae; genus Colobus; species Colobus angolensis. The sequence goes on along the minus strand of NW_012114364.1, from coordinate 8,288,976 downwards.
AGGCTTCATAGAATTGAAGGAAGTTAGAGTCTTGCTCTGGAATAAACTTTGACTTAAGAGAATATTGTGGCTGACTTGATTTTCTACCCAGATCACTTAAACTTTCTCCACATCAGCAGTAAACCTCTTCTGCTTTCTTATCTTTCATGTGTTCATTGGAGTAGCACTTTAAATTTCCTTCAAGAAGTTTTCCTTTACATTAACAACTTTGCTAACTGGTGCAACAAGTTTAACTTTGGATCTATCTTGGCTTTCACCATATCTTCTCACTAAGTTTAATGATTTCTAGCTTTTAAATTTAGAGTGTGACTCTTCGATTTATTTGAACCCTCAGTGGCCATTGTAGGGTTTTTAATTGACCTTTGAGTCTCAGGAATAGAAAGGTCTGAGGAGAGGCAGAGATGGAAAATGACCTGCTGATGCAACAGTCAGAACATACAATATGTATGAATTAAGTTTGCTGTCTTATATTGGTGAGTGAAGTTTGGAGCACCCCAAAATAATTACAGTAGTAACACCAAAGATCACTGATCATAGATCACCATAACATGTATGATAATAATGATAAAGTGTGAAATATTGGAAAAACTACTGAAATGTGAGACGGAGACATGAAATGAGCACCTGCTGTTAGAGGAATGGCACTGATGGTCCTGGGGGATACAGGTTTGCCACAAACTTTCAATGTTTAAAAAGCATAATATCTGACAAGCAAAATAAGTCAAAGCATGATAAAAAAAAGGTATGCCTGTATATATCAGGGACTGTCCTAAATAGATTGCATATGTTAACTCAGTTAATCCATAGTGACCCTAAGAGGTAGAAACGATCATTTTTTAAGTATTATATTTAAGAAAATTGAGATATTTAGAATCTTTTTCATTGTATCGGGTTATCAGATGCTTATAATTCTAAAGGGATGAAGAGAATGATATGAGAAATAAATGAAGGATAAATTTTGAAAAGACATACATGGAAAGCCGTATTACAGAGCATTTAAATATCCTTTTGTATCCTATCTTTATTTCTGTGCTCTCAACCGCCATGAATCCCCTTACATTTTACACCATAATCCCGCTATGTTGAATGCCTTTCAATTCCTCAAATAAACCTTTTTTACTCTTAATTCTAGGTGTTTGGAACTGCTATTTCTTTAACCTGGAATACTTTCTTCCCACAAGCATCAACATAGTTCCTTCTCATTATTCTGGAAAATTTAGATGTTACTTTTTTTTTTTTTTTTTTTCAGGAAGCTACTCTTGACATTCCCAGTGGCTTTCTGGCCTGTGCTGAATTCTGTCTCTTGGCCCTGAGCTGACATAGCACTCTCTGTTCTCCTTTCATGGAGACTATCACATTTTTGGTGCAATTGCATGCTAAACCGTGTCGTTCCCTAGACTTAAACATTCCTGAGGACTGAGATCTGGTCCAGTTTATCCATTATGGTGACTCTGTATTAATACAGTTAAAGTAAGACCTGGATGAATATTTTGGAGGATTTTGCGTTTCTGTATGTAATAATAAAAGTAGTTTTTGAGATGATCAGTGATGTGTACATATCTGTATTTTGGAAAAATAACATTTTTGGTGTGAAAAAAGAGAAAGACTAGATAGAAATACAAAGAAAGAGGTGAATGCTAGGGCATTTCAAAATTTATACATGTGGGGGAAAAGTGTATGTTTTGTCATTAGGTGCTAAAAATTTAAAGGCATTTTTATTTGTTACTTTTGAGCCCAGAATACGCTTATCTTTATTTTGGTTATTGCATTTGATTTTTCTTTTAAGAAACATATTTTTCCATTTTAAACTATAACTCAGGCTTGGGCCAGTAAGTTTCTAGCACAGCAACTGTTTCAGAAATATACATAAAACTATAAAGGCCGTGAACATTACCCCTGGGGACTTTTCTACATTGCTGCATAAAATGCCTTCCCTTTTTTGTCAGATTAACCAACCTGAGGGAATGTGAGCCTGAATCTACCTATCTGCCAGTAGTCACCATTCTTACTCTGTAATTGGAGTTGGCCTGATGTTATTTCCACAAACAGTACAAAGTAGAATCAAGAGACAGAGAGATTTGATGCCCCTTCTGACATTGTATAATTCCTGGACCCATACATATCAAAGATCATATGGCTTTCCTTGACTTACTCATCATAGGTGTTAGTAAATGCCTTTTTGTTTTTTGCTTAAAATAATGTGAGTTGATTTCTTCTTACTTACAACCAGTAAAGATCTGTCTAAGGTCACTTAAGGAGTGGTTAAGAATGGAGAAATGCCAATTCTCTGAAATAAGAAGAAAGAAAAAAGACATAAAGGACATTATGAAGCAATTTTTCAGGATTCATGCTTCATTTTTTGTTGCAATGATTTTTTCCAGAATAACACTGAAATTACAATATAATTGTAATATACTGCTATCACAATATGTAGAAACAGTCTCATACAAAATGTTTGAATTAATATAGGTATGATTCTAAAAATGTAGATCTCTATTAATCCAAATATATTGGATGTTAATTTCATATCTTTTTGCCTACAAAGATAAATTTTCTAGATGTCTGAAATGCATGTTTTTTCTATCATTGTTTCACCCAGTTATATTTTTATCCACTCAATATTATTTTTGTCTCAGTGCTAATTCTACACTTTGTGTATACATCACCTTATTACATTTTGACAACTGGATTAAGTTATATATTGAAGTTTACAGTTGTAAGTTATTGATAACTGTGTGAATTGCTGAGTTTATCTAACACACTAAATACTAATACTATTAACTATTTTTGGTTTTGCTTTTGATGGTGCTGTATGTACACATTTAAAAATTTATAAACACATATTTTCTTCAATCTCATATTTAGAAACAAGGATTGTCATATAATAAATATTTTTTCTCAAATAAGTGCATTTTTCAAAATTTTAAATTCCCTTAATTTTTAATCACGAAAAACATAAGTGGACATTTTATTTCAATGAAATAAATTAATCACATATCTTTATTGTTTTTCACTTCTGTGGATTGTAGAATATAATTTATTGACTTCACCCAAGTAATATTCAAGCCTTGATTAGATAATATTTAGACATTTCATGTACAAAAAATAAGATTTTGTTTCTCATTAGGAAAGAAATATGAAAAATGTTGCTCCTGGTGCTTTTAGCAAGTTATTTTTAGAGTTGATAGCACTTTGGCATAATTGGCATTTATAAATAATTTTAACTATATTTTCTGTCTCTGAAAATGAACTTCATTTACTAATAGTTTTTGATACTTGCATAATATATATGGAAAATATATATAAATTATAAAGCACAATGCTGTTATGAAATTAGATTATTATGAACTATCTACTCAATCTAAGAAGTAGAAAATTTACAGTAATTGAGTCTGTCGATTAGTCCCTTCCCTAATCCTTCCTCTACTTCCTCACATCAGATACTCTACATGATTTTGTAAGTTAAATATCCCCAAGAAAACACCAAAATTGTATAATTTAGGTAATTATATAACTTCTAATTTAGTGTTTCTTAGAACAACTATTATACGGTGGATAGAAAAGGCATATTATTGTGAATTTACATTTAATATTTTTTTTATTTTTTAAGAGAATATACCATATTTAAATGATCGGAATTCAGGGTTTTCATTTCTCTACATATTGAATCACACTATGGAATTTATAGTAACATAATAACAAAACAATGACTTTCTCTTGACTTTAGGATAGCTTGTGAATAGCAAACTTTGAAATATTGGAAAATATATTACTTTTCTAACTTATGTTGTATATTGATATTCTTTGGAAAATTTAAAAGGCATGCAATTCCTGATTTAATGCAAATAATATATTTGCCCTCAAATTTTATAAATTCCCGAGTGTATAAAGTGCTTGAAGTTAAACACGGTCTTAGATTTTTAGTCTAAGAATATGTTCTGTTTTACCTGCCAAAGTAATTTGAAGGAAACATTGTGATTTGACAATGAAGTGTTCAAACAGCCAAAAATCTAAAAAGAAATCTGCAAAATGTGTAAAACTTGAAAATTAAATGGATTCTTTTTAGTTCCGATCCATATCTTGGGATTATTCATGTCACCTTTAAGAAATTTATGAAGGATCTGATGACTTTCTTACAGTATGTCTTTATTATTTTCTAATTATGTGCATTGTGGAAAATTCTCTGTCGATTATTCCCATGTCATCAAGGAACAATGTTACTCAATTACATAATAACATCATTCATTCAGTGAATGGATATTTTATTAAAACCTTATTTATTAAGCTCATACTCTCTATCAAGCTCTATTCCAGGCTCTGGCAATCCAGTGGTTAACAAGACAAATATGCTCCCCTTTGGAGCATATATACTCTTAAATTTGCTAGTATCAGCAAATCTATCCAACTATTTTTTTAAAACTCTGTATTAAAGCAGTAATATAACTTCCAAATAGAACATATCATTTTTAGTTTAAAATTTTATCTGAATTATTCTTATTTTGTGAAGTCTAAATTACCTCTATGTTAGGCCAACACTTACTTTTGGAAACATTATGTCATTTATTGTGTAATATATTAGAAGAAATCAACGGTGTTAATGATATTCAAGAAATATGCAGAAACAGTCTCATACAAAATGTTTGAATTAATATAGGTATGATTCTAAAAATGTAGATCCTTATTAAGCTAATTTGAGAGAGTAAATAGGAAGTAATAAGAATCAATTAAAATATTAATACCATAACTTAATTTTCTGGTCTATGTGGGAGATTACACTTTCTAGACTCGACATTAAGGATAATTTTATTTCCTAAACATCTTTAAAGAATTCATAGTTATATTCTGAAGAACTGCATTGAAGGGAAGTAGATTTTAATGCTTACTTGCACTTAACATTCCTGCTTTTATAATTTTTATGAATTCTCATTGAGGCATATACATATTCTTACTTAATTTGTCTGTGACTCTATTTCCCTTGGAAAAGTGGCTAAGTAGAAAGATTCTTATTACATTGCTGGAAAACTTTTCTGCATTATGTGATGTAAGAATCACAAAAGATTCAATAGCTTATTAAAATTTAATTTGTTAATGTTCAACTTGTTTCAGAAGCGGTAAAATACGATCAAAGTGATCTAAGTAGAAATTTTTTGTTTGTTTGGGAAAAAACAAGTATAATTGCCTCATATTTCAGAAATACAGAGCAGATATACACATAAGTTAACCGTTTATAGAATAATTTCTTCATGTAGATAATTTGGTTGGCTTAATGTAAAAGTAAAAGAAATTGATTTAAAAACATGAAAATAATTATAGAGTCTAAAAATAGTGACAATCCTTTCCTTTCCTCTGGTTCCAAACCCTTTGACATATGACTCTGTGATCCTTGTAACTAAAAAGTCAGAAGTTTTCCTGAACTGTGAAATTAACCTAGCCTTTTAACTTGTTTAGCCAATAAGATGTTGATATGATTGTGTGCTATCCTTGTGCTATGCCTCAAAGACAATGTGTGTTTCTCTTGTGCCTTTGCCCTTGCAGTTGTGAAAGCATGGCCAGGCTACTCTGGTGCAGGATGAAAGACAAGGAGCTGAGCTGACTCAGCCCAGTCACCTCAGTGTATTTTAACAGCCATCTAACATGCAAACATGTGAGTTGACCCAGTTGAGAACAGCAGTACTGCCTAACTGATGACTGCAGATGGACGAGCAATATACACATTGCAATAGTTATCTGGGGTTTTGTAGCTATTTGTTATGCATGATTACTGTGGCCTTAGGAATTGACTTAAAACTATTTAATATTTTCAACACCTACTTTAAATTTTTAAGGGTCAAAGTGCAAACAAATTAATTAACTGAAGAATGCTCATATAATCAGTCTTTCAGATTTTGTATTCTATGTGGTTGAATCATAGTATTTGTTTCCTTTGCATAATATGTTTCCAGATTTGTTCTTCAACAACTAAGCAATAACTTATCAGTAAAGGGTGAAATGAGTTAGTGACATAAGAAAAAAATTAATAAAAATGTATATAAGCCTATGAAAGATTGCAAATGAACACAATTCCTCTTTTGGAATGAAATGAAGTTTGACTGAAACACAGAACCATTTATTCTTGATTCACATTTCCTTTTTTTAAATTAGATTATTTTCCTATTCTAGACAGAAGTAAATGATAATAGGTTCAAATATGTTTTAATTAGAATACTTACAGTTAGAGAAAACCTGGTTCTGATTTGTCTATCTTTTTAGATTTTATTCAAAAGTCACAAATGCAACTAACATGAAAATTAATTAAGTTCATGTTATTTCATTCATATATTAAAAAGACGAAAATGTAATCACAGAGATATTCACATGATGGATTGAAATGGCATAAAATGCAATTCGAGTTTTAAGAATCAATAATTATGGGGACTTCATGTCTATACTTCTCTTTAACTTTGGATTCAGTTTTCTGAGTGTCATCTCAAATCTGGTAATTACAAACTACATTTGTAAAATATTTCCAGGAAATATTCATAATTAACCCATTGGAGATCTCTCCTTTAAACCCAGGCAAGAACTCTACATGTGAGAGAGTTTATCAGTGTTAACCCTTGTAATTCTATGGCGGTTCAAATAGACATATAATTTTAATTTAGCTCAACTGATTGCAGAAATAACATTATTTTATTCAAAAACTCAACAAAATAGATAGTTCAAAGTTCAAAGCTATCTGAAGAAACTTGTCCTCTCTCTAAGTCAAAATTTCTTTCAGGCTGTTACTTTGGTAAGGAACCTACTGCTCAAGGGTTGACATTAGTTTGGTAGTGAAAGTAGTAGATAATAAAAATGCTTTATTTTCAGATATATACCAGTGAAAACTATTTTTCTCTGTTTTTCAATCTCTTCTCTTTTTCATTTATCTTATTCTTAAAATTTTGGCTATAAAAATGTTTTCATATTTCTTCTTTTTAAAAATAGCCATCTCATATGTATTTGGTTTTTGGCACTTTTAAAGCATTTGCCAATTTCTACATTGCTATGTGATTACCCCTTTTGACAATTCCTTGTTTTCCCCTTGGAGTGTGCTGGATTTTTATGCTTTGCTTAGCTATCATAAGCATAATGTAGACTAATTCAAAAGCTATGTCATTTTTATTTGTATGTTGGCAAAAAAATAGAAACCTATTAGAAATGCAAATGCTTGAAATTTAGAAAAGGAAGTATTTTTATTGATAATTTCAAAATTATTAGCTAATTTAAACAAAGTTTCTTCAGTATCTTATTATAGTTACAGTCATGTCTCATAGGGCTCTTAGATCTATAATAATAGTAATAATAGTCATCATTTATTATTTCTTTAATCCATTCTAGGAAAAGTGTTAAATCAATTATTTTATAAAGTTGATCTTACAGAGTTATTCTTATTTGAGAAATGTGGTAGATGAGGCTTAGAAAGGGAGAGCAACTTTACAAAATTTATGGCACTGTTAAGTAGTAGAGGTACGGTGGCTGATTCTAGAACCTGTTTATACCTATTATCGTCAATCACCACTGAATTTCTATAGTTTTTTTTCTGTTAAATTTCAGCATCAGTTCTATAGCCTTTCAAACAAATGTTGTATTTAGGTTTTTCTAATTATATTCATTTTATGAATTATAAGCCAGGAAGTCTTTATTTTTGTAGCTATACTTTTTTCATACTATATTTTTCATAGTATATTATAGCAACAGCCTCAATTGCAAGACTCTGAAGTGTCAGTGTGCTATTTCTGGCTGGCAATATTCACTAAAAAAAAGTCCAAATGGGGCCAGGCGCGGTGGCTCAAGCCTGTAATCCCAGCACTTTGGGAGGCCGAGACGGGCGGATCACGAGGTCAGGAGATCTAGACCATCCTGGCTAACATGGTGAAACTCCGTCTCTACTAAAAAATACAAAAACTAGCCAGGCGAGGTGGCAGGCGCCTGCAGTCCCAGCTACTCAGGAGGCTGAGGCAGGAGAATGGCATAAACCCGGGAAGCGGAGCTTGCAGTGAGCTGAGATCCAGCCACTGCACTCCAGCCTGGGCGGCAGAGCGAGACTCCGTCTCAAAAAAAAAAAAAAAAAAAAAAAAGGCCAAATGGAAGTTGTAAGATTATGCTAAATTAGGAAAGAATAAGTTTCTGCATATTTTCAAGCTGCAAAATGATGCAGAAGAATGTCTTTAAATGTTGACATTTTAAAAAAACCCACCATACGCAATAAACATAATGTCATTCAGATAGACAATGTTTAGTTTTTCAATTAATGATTTTCATGCCAGAGCAGACCCATACCATTGCTTGGCTAACTTTAATAAAATTTACCAGAAATCAAAAAGGTTGCTCTAATCCTAGTTTCATCATGAGCTAAATTTAAAGAAAGTCATTTGATTTTGTTAGAGCCATCTGTAGAATTGAGGTTGTTATAATCTCTGTACTTAATTATCTGTCACAAGTATGTAGTCTATTCAAGTCAATTCAGTAACAGGAAGTGATCATCTGCCATGGGCAAAATTTACAAACTATATAAATGAATAAAACTCTATACTCATCTTAAGAATTGCATGGTCTCTTATTTCAGTAGACATTATACTACATAAGTGCAATGCCTCCCAGCTACCTGTTACAGATCTCAACCTCCCATGTTATGAAGAGTGGTTTGTGCAGCTTCCTCACTGGCTCTAAGAGAAAGTACTGTCTGGGATTTCATCTCATTTTTCTTTGTACAGACTAAAATACAGATGATTCGCAGCTCAGTATGGACCACGTCAGAGTCCAATGGCCGATGATGGCGTACGACGTCCAATAGCAGAGCAAATGTTGGAAGGTATCACTCCCTGAATGACCTCACAAAGCACAGCTGCCTAATTATCCAAAACTAACTGAACTGTTTCATGAGAGAAATGCACTTACTTGTGTCTTTTTGTTATAGCTATCCTAAATTATCTTTCACCTTAATTAATACAATATTTGAACTGGTACTACCAGATGACAGAGAATGGAGAAGAAGAGAAGTAGGAACTGAGGTTGACAATATAGTAAGAAATCCAGACTTTAAGAGGCTCAGATGTCATTAAAAATATTACGAAGGCAAAGTCAAAAGTGAAAAACAATTTTAACTATGAAAAAAAGCAACTTTTTTTTTTTTCATTTGCAATTTACTTCAAATGGTATAAGATGCCTGGTAGAGAGGTCAAATGATAGTTCAGATACAGGATGACACCTTGAAGTATTCACCATGAACTAGGCAGGCAAGAACATTTCATCTTGCCAGTTCCCACAGAAAATACCAATATTGTATGTTGACATGCTCCTGCTGAACTTATAAATCTTGGAAAACTAACTTTTAGCACAGTGAAAGGGACAAGCCATCCATGGATAATATGGTAACTAGTATAATTTTGCCCAAACTAATAATTCCAACAGTAATCCAATTTAGAGATTGGGACATTCAGTTCCGAAAGTTATGGCTTTTCCCATACAGTGGACTGTCATTGTCTGGCTTTTTGCTATGTGAAGAAATCAACTCCAAGTATCAGTCAGGTAGTGATAACTTGCAGATTCACTCAAGTGAGGGCAGAGTTAAAACTTTTCTCCTTGCATATTCTCCTCCACAGTTTTCTTTGTGGTCCTCTACAAACAAGAATAGTGGAAAAAACAAGGGGGAGTGAACCTATCGTTAAGTGGATGTATAGAGAATCCCAAATTATCACATCTCTTCTTAAAATAACAAGTTAAAGCTAGGAAAGTGTATAGAACTATTTACAGCAAAAATTGTTTTCTGTTTTCCTCTCAATATGGCAATTTCCCTCTCCATATTTAGAAATTTCTAAGATAAGGTGGCCAACCATCCTAATTTGCCCAGGACAAAGGGATTCTGTGGATTTAGGGCTTTCAGTGCTAAAACCAGGCAAGTTCTGGGGAAAAAGTGAGGAGTTGTTCACTCTATTCTAGGGCAGGGAGAGAGAGAGAGAGCAATGTGATACATTGAGAGCATTGAAAATGTCTACATTTACAATAATCTCATTTTTAAGTGTATTTCAGTCATAAAACCTTTGTTAACCCTTCTATTCTGAGCTTTGTGACACTGAGGCTGGGACTCAGAAGATTGCATTTTTCCTTTGTCACACAATTCCATCTGTCACTAGTGGTGAACTAGAGAAGAAAGGATATTGAAACAGGAAGAGAGAAGAGATATGCTCCCCCCCATTTATTGGTGCTATTGTCAATATAGCCCAAGCAATAATCTTTCACCTGGGTAACAACAGCTGGTTCTAGGTTTTGAGACTTTTAAAAGAAACTTCATTGTGTTCTCTCATGTGTATCTACACATGCTGGACAACACTATCTATCACATCAATTTTAGCCCCAACCCTCTAGGGCCCTTCCATGGAGCTCTTAACTTACTAGCATCAAGCAGTGCAGCAACCCTTCCTCAGAGATTTGAGGGCAAACTCTTCCTGGCCCCTCCCATAAGCTTCCAGATTCTGATCATTCTGCTTTCTACAGCTAGTAGCTGCTTCCTATGGTTTCTGTCTTTACATTACCTCAATGTTCCTTTTTGCTTTATCAGCCCTCCACACATGAAACTAATCACTATATTAAATTCTCTTCTGAAGTATGTAGCATAATTTCTATTTCACTGCCCAAATCTTGACTGATGCAAGCAGTTATTTAAAATTAAAATAAAATTTTTATAAGAAACGTTATTAAAAGATTTCATACCTAAACTGTCAATAAAATATTTAATAGTTACAAGGTAACTGACTTTTAGCTACAATTGTTTATTTTATCAGGTTTCTCCCAAATATGATTATAATTTCCTAATAACTATGAGATCCTAGTGTCAGAAAGTCTAGTTGTAAACTTCAATAGCTCATATTTGCAGAAGGAATTGAAGTAAATTTATCCTTTTAGCTGACTAATATAAATTTATTTGGCTTACTTTTAATAAAATATTAGAAAATATCCACTTGTTTTCTGCTGTTTAATGGTAAAGATGAATAATTTATTTCTAGAGCACATTTAGGTTGCGTAGCTTATTTACTATTTACTGTATAAACATGAAAGAAACCAAAATAGAAAATTAAACAAGGCTTTATCCTGAGCTTCGTGACACTGAGGCTATTGAAAATAGTGTATGATCTTTAGTATTCTCTATTAAAAATTGTTTGTCTTATATATTCATATGGATATATTTTACCTTTCTCTCATAAGCATCTGTTGGGGTCCGCGTGTATTCTAAACAAAGGAATGAACACACAAGACAACACAAGACAAGACAAACATGGCGGCCGCCTCGAATGGCATGCTGTGCTTTATTTTATACAGTTGTTTGTGGAATGTTGCCAAGTCACAAGACACAGTGTTGTTTTTATGACCTTTCCCTGACTTTCTGGATTTTCAAGATGTTTACACATAAACAAGTCCCCAGGGTCTGCTGTTAGCAGCTGGCTCCTTTGTCCTCCCTGTTTGCAGGGAAGGAATCCCCTGCTTCATTTGCAAGAGCAGGACTTATTGGGAACGTCTCATTTGCGAGCACGTAGTCCTCTACATTTCCCCTTTCCTTATTTACAAGTTTGAATTTCTTTTAAAACCATCATTACATGTTGGGCTCGCTGGGATTCGGTGTTTGCCCTTTGGTACCATCTCCAGCAGACTGTGAAAATGACAAAGGCAAGAAAAACAATCAATACATTACTAGAAATAGAGGTCAGCAAAGTTTTTACAGGGCTCATAGGGTTCAAAGACGTCAAACTTTGTGCAATACCAGTCATCAAATCTGCACCAGTCAGCAACGATAACTGATTGCAAAATGTTTCAGAAATGTTCTGTGTTAATTCTTGTATTTCTAGGGAAAGATTATTATGACCAATTAAAAGTCTCTTTATCTCAGTCCAATTATGTACAGTGCTGTTAAAAGGAACAGGAGTAATACAAAATTGGGTAGTGTTCCAATCACATTTTAACAAAGCTCGGATATTTAACACTGTTAGCTGATCTTCCAACCAATAAACCACTTGCTCCAGATTATCCACTCGTTCAGTCAAATGAGCATCTATGTCTCGTTGCTGCTGCCACAACAAATGTGATTGTTTATGCCATTGTTGCACAAATTCTGCATTTTGTATACTCTGGTGTAGAGCTAATCCAGCAACAGCAGCGGTGGAAGCAATTGCTGCAAGTCCTATCACCGCAGTCACAACAATTCCAACCATTCTCTGACTGCGGTGGACAAGATCTTGCATAACCTTGTAAATTTGAGTAACCCCAGCAGATTCACTCCAAGTACATGTTAAGTTTACAGGTAGCCAGGTTTCTTTCCTGGCTCTTAGTATATATAAATCGGAATGAGACTCATTCCAATTATTATTCCACCAAGTAGTATTTATACAACTTAAGAATATACAATTGTTTGTACAGTTAACTACCCCTGTATTATTATCCCATTTAAAAATTCCTATCAACAACAAGTAAGGCTTTCTTACACATGCAATAACATATCTAGAACTATTTCAATGCAAAGATATATGGAAAGGGTTAGCAATATTGTAAGATTTAAGGACATGTTTCCCGTGAAAGTGAACATTGGTTTGCCAGCAGCTAGCAACTTCCAAATATGACTTTGTATTTGTGAGGTATTAGCCAAAATGTGGCATTGGGGATGATAGACCACCACCATGCCAAATAATAGTTTCACTGCCATCCGCAGAAATGCTATGATTACCTTTATGCCAACGCAGGTTGACGTGGCTGAATTTAGTTTGAAAATCTCCATGTACACTCCAATCTGTAACAAGGTATTTACGACTCTTCCCTTTTACTTCTAACAATAATTGTGGCCCACCACCTCTACATCTAGTCCACTCTAGTTGGGAAACACCTCCGGACACATTGGGGATAGGGCATAAAGATAATGTACCTGGCCGAGTTTCATTAAGTACTACAGTATGATTATACTTAAAACTTTGAGCCGCAATAATCATAGTAAAGGCAGAGATATGACTATGGTTATAGCGAACAGCCCAAGCCTCATGAGAAAGATGCAGACAATGTAGACTACTCCCAAGACATATAGGTAACCCTTCAACCCCAAATTGATATGAACTATTTACTGTGCCAGTGTCTAATTCAGGATCCTGGTTTAAAGAAGGCAATGGCATCCAAGCAGTATCATTAGTAAATACTGGGACTTCTCTGTCTCCCTAGGCCACACCTTGATATAAGGGTGGAAAAGGAATATAAGCCCAGTATGTAAATTCTCCAGCCATTACCTGATAATTTACTATGGCCAGCATAGCCAGGAATAAAGTCAGTGGGGTTTTGGGCTGCCCAGCTTGTTGAACAACCCCTTCAGCTTCCTGAGTAAGCTTTTTCAGTTGACCCCAGGTCGGGGGCTCTGCACGTCGAATTCCAAAGGTGAATGTTCTCTGAGTGCTCAGATTCAGCTCCTGAAATTTCTTGAGGAACTCTTTGGATCAGCTCCTCTTCGCCATGGCACTGTTTCAACTGTCGAGGTGGAAACCACTCATCTCCGGCACCTGTACAGACAAGAGCATAGCCTCGGCCCCATTGTAAAACTTTTCCTTTTACATATTTCCCTTGTAATGAAGGATAATACACCCACAGATTACTGTTTTGCGGCTTTTCTAAAGGCTGTTGAAAATGTTTCACTGCTGCAGACTGCTGTAATTGGCGCCAATGGTTGAGAAAATTTAAAGTAAAAAGGGCTTTCAGAATTTGATGTTTTGGGGAATCTCGCCCATCTCCCCCTTTTTGTTTTAAAAGTTGTAATTTTAAGGTAGCATTGGCTCTTTCAATAATTGTTTGACCTTGACTGTTAAATGGAATACCAGTGGAATGACGAATATCGTATAAAGAAAGGAAGGCAGTCAATTTACGAGAGCAATAAGCAGGGGCATTATCAGTTTTTAGTTCAGCAGGAACTCCCATACCCACAAAGCAAGTAAGTAAATGAGTAATAACAGAGTCAGCCTTTTCAGAAGGCAATGGTGTAGCCCATTGGAAATGTGACCAGGTATCAATTGTATGATGAACATATTTTAAACGACCAAACGAAGGAACATAAGTTACGTCCATTTGCCAAATGTGATTTTGTTGAATGCCTCGAGGATTAATACCTGGACTTAAAAAAAGTGCAATAATAGGAGCACAGGATGGGCAGGCTCTGACAATAGCTTGGGCTTGATGGTGTGTTATAGAAAATCGCCGTTGTAATCCTAAACTATTAGTATGATGTAGTTGGTGCTCATCCTGAGCCCATTGGAAGTAAGAGTTACAAATAATAAAGAAAAATTTTTTTTGTAAAGGAGTTTGAGGAAATAATGGTAAAGAAGTCTGAGAAATATATTTAGTTACATATACAGCATATTGGGAATCACTAACTATATTACAAGGGGTTTGAGGCCAGTCTTGTAGAACCATAAGAATGGCAAAAAGTTCTCCTTGTTGTACTGATTCAAATGGATAGTGAGAAATTTTTGAATTGTCTGAAGTCCAGTATCCAGCCTTTCCATTGCTTAAAGCATCAGTAAAAAAGGTGGGACCTTTAACTGGAGTGTAAGAGACAGGATTATATGGCAGTAAAGAATATTGTTGCAGAAAAGCAAATAATTTATTACTGGGATAATGCTGAGAAAAAGAACCAGTATACTCAGCGCAAGCCATTTGCCAACCTTCATGAGTTTTAAATAGAGGTGAATTTTTTTAATGGCTTTATTAGCCAAAAACAGCCACTCTAGAATATTATTATCTTGGTGTAAAATGGCTGTTGGTGAATGGGTACTATGAAAAAGACACAACGAAAGTGGAAGATTGGGTGCAATATAATCAAGGTGAGCTTTACTAATTCTATTTTCTACAAATGACAATTTTTTTTTTTTCTGCTACAGGGGATAATTGACAAGAATATTTAAATCTGAATCTCTTTCTAAGGTAGCAAATAGATGTCGCAATTTGTAAGTAAGGATGCCTAAGATGGGGCGAAGTCAATTTATGTCTCCTAACAGTTTTTGAAAATCATTAAGGGTTAAAAGTTGATTTCTTTGAATTTAAACTTTTTGTGGCTGAATATGTTTTTTGCTAAAAGGTATCCCAAATATTGAATAGGAAATTGAGTCTGTATTTTCTCAGAAGAAATATGTAAATTATATTGAGTTAATTGTTGTTATAAGACCTGAAAAACTTGACCTTGTAGGGCTTCATCAGGAGTTGCTAATAGAATATCATCCATATAATAGTATATTAACACAGTAGGGAATTGACATCTAACAGTATTTAAGGCTCTATGAACAAACTCTTGACATAAGGTAGCACTATTAAGCATACCTTGAGGAAGAACTTTCCATTGATATCTTTGAGTAGGCTGTCCATTATTATATTCAGGAACAGTAAAGGCAAATTTTCCACAATTTGGGATTGTAATGGGATAGTAAAAAAACAATCTTTAAGATCTATAACCATTAATTTCCAATTTTGTAGGATAAGAGTTGGATTAGGAAGCCCAGGTTGTAAAGTCCTCATAGGTTGAATACAAGCATTTACAGCTCTACTATCAGTTAATAAGTGCCATTTTCTTTTTTTTTTTTTTCTTTTTTTTTGACAAGACAAATGCAGGGGAATTCCATGCAGAAGTACTTGATTCAATATGCCCCTCGGCCAATTTTTCCTTAACAAATTCTTTAAAGCCTTAAGTTTTTCTTTAGATAATGGCCACTGTTCCATCCAAACAGGAGTTGTAGTTTTCCACTTCAATTGTAAAGTTTGAGGCTTGTGGACAGTGGCTAAGAGTTTAAAGGATTGTAGCCCATTTTGAACATCATATTTTTGGCAGCTGAAGAAATACGAGGAATGCTTAAAAAGGCACCAAATTGTTGTAAAAGATCACGGCCCCAAAAGTTAACATTAATGAGAACCATATAAAATAACACTTTTCCTTGTTGTCCTTCAGGTCCTACACAGCTCAGGGGCTCGACACTTTGGTAGACTGTAGAAGCAGTACCTCGGCTGGATAGAGTAACCGATACTTGTTTCTTCTTCCAATGATCAGGCCATTGAGCCAAGCATATAATAGATACATCCGCTCCTGTGTCGACTAATCCCTCAAAAAGTATCCTATTAATTTGCAATGAGTATAAAAGTTTTTGATCAGAAACTAAAGTTTCCCAGAAAACAGTTTTCCCAGTACTACCAAAACCTCCTTGATGAGACACATCTCTAGATAGGAAAGGGAAAAAAAGGCAATAAAAGCAATTGTGCACTACGTTCCCCTGTCTCTAGGTGCATAAATTGTGAGACTTGTACCACAATAAGGATTTCATCAGTAAAATCAGGATTAATAATTCCTGGGACCACCATTAACCCCCGCATAGCACTGCTGCTTTGACCTAGTAAAAGTCCTACATGTCCCTTTGGCAAAGGACCACACACTCCGGTAGCCAACTTATATATTCCTCCATTAGGAGATAAAGTATAAGGTTGGACAATAGCTAGGTCAGCAGCGGCACTCTGCTTAGTGGCAGCATAAAGCTGAGAAACTTGGTTAGGGTAAGATGTCTTTAAGGAGGACTCGAGGTCATTCCTTGATATTGTAAGCCACTGCTCACTGGGTACTGGGGTAGGCCTGCATTGTAGTTGTTGGGGCCCCAAGCCTGCAGGCCCCGGCTCCCGTTTCCTGAGAGGGGTGACAATACATTCCCACTTTTCTCAGTTTTTGAAAGGCATTCAATGGTCCAATGTTGACCCTTGCCATGTCGTTTACACATATCAGATGGTAACCTTTTTTCTTTTAGAGCAGAAGAGCCTAATTTTTTCCAGCATTCCTTTTTAAAATGACTGGATTTCCCACATTTATAGCATATACCTTCTTTAGAATTGCCTTTTAAAGCCTTAGAAAGTGCCCCAGCAAACAATTGAGCATTGTATATAGCTCCTCCAACATCTGCACAAGCCCGAATGTATTCATCTAAATCAGCTCCACTAGCTTTTAGAGGATGCAGCAATTTTTGGCACTTGGGATTAGCACTCTCAAAAGCCAGAGTATCCAAAAGAATTTTAGCAGCAGGGCCTGAACCTACAGTCTTTAATACAGCATCTTGAAGATGGGTTACAAAATCTGGATATGGCTCAGTGGCTCCTTGTAGGATCTTTACAAAAGATAAAGAAGTTTTACCCACTATTTCAACTTTAGTCCATGCTTTTATAAACAAGGCTTTAATCAGAGTGAGAGCAATATCATCTAGGCCTGCCTGAGCATTAAGAGTGGCGTACTGTCCTGAACCCATAAGCTGCTCTTCAGCAGATCCTGGGGGATTTCGGGTAGGATTTTTTCTAGCTTGTACTCTTGCTTCCTCCCACCACCAACTTTTTAATTGAAGCCATTGCAAACGATCAAGGACAGCCTGTCCCAACGTTTCCCAGTCAACAGGAATCATCATATGTTCTGAAGAGAAGGAATCGAGAAGGCCAAGAACAAACGGTGACTGAGGTCCATAATTAAAAATTGCAGCTTTCATTTCTTTCAAAAATTTAAATTGTAGGGCTGTAAAAGTCACATTCTGGCCACCATTTGGAAACTGAGCACTGGGGCCAAAAGCAGCCCGTGTTATTGGGAATAAATTTAAATTGTAGGGCTGTAAAAGTCACATTCTGGCCACCATTTGGAAACTGAGCACTGGGGCCGAAAGCAGCCCGTGTTATTGGGAATAAATTTAAATTGTAGGGCTGTAAAAGTCACATTCTGGCCACTGTTTGGGAACTGAGCATTGGGGCTGAAAGCAGCCTGTGTTATTGGGAATAAATTTAATTCCTCAAAATCATCCTTTTCCTTTGATTCCTTCTTTTCTCCTACAGGAGGAAAAGGCACAGAAAAAACCTGACCTGACATAGGCAAAGAGGTTGGAGGTGGAGGCAAAGGGAAATCTTTTTCAAGGTAACAGGGAAGGCTCGTGGTGCAGAGATAGGAAAAACAGGAGCAGCGGCACTTTGCAATTTTAACAACTATTGTAACATCTCTAAAATATGCTGCAAATCAGAATTTCCTTCAGATGAAGGAGGCATTGGCTCTTCTTCCAATTACTTGTCCTCAGCAACCGGGGCGTAAATATGTTTCTCTCTAGGATCATTCCTCTCTAAAGCTTCAGAGGCCTCACCTCCTGTGGCAGTATCGCCATGCTCTGAGTCAGTTTCAAGTAACTCTAATGCTTGAGTAATGGAACTACACAAAGTCCACAAAGTCAGAGGCATCGTTTGCCCTCGCTGATGAGCTCCACACAGGACTTTAACCACTTGTAACCATTCCTTTCAATTTAATTGCACTTTGGTTTGATATTGAAACCAATAACAATGTTGTTCAACATGGACAAACAATCGTTTCAAAGTTTTACGTTCCTTAACTAACTTCTACTCCTATAGACATCAACAGTCCCTGGAGTAACCGCAAATATTCAGAGGCCAGAGAGGTGGAATTCCCCATAATTTTCCCGCGGGTCCCCCTTCATTTATTTACCTGCCCGGGGTGTTCCCCCTCCGGTTCCTTGCTCTCGTGGAGCCACGGACCCTGCTCGCTGCACCAGATGTTGGGGGGTCTGTGTGTTTCCTAAACAAAGGAATGAACACACAAGACAAGACAAACATGGCGGCCGCCTCGAATGGCGTGGTATGCTTTATTTTATACAGTCGTCTGTGGAATGTTGCCAAGTCACAAGACACATTGTTGCTTTTCTGACCTTTCCCTGACTTTCTGGATTTTCAAGATGTTTTACAGATAAACAAGCCCCCAGGGTCTGCTGTTAGCAGCTGGCTCCTTTGTCCTCCCTGCTTGCAGGGAAGGAACGCCCTGCTTCGTTTGCAAGAGCAGGACTTATCCGGAATGCCCTGCTTCGTTTTCAAGAGCAGGACTTATCAGGAACGTCTCGTTTGCAAGCACGTAGTCCTCTACAGCATCTGTATGGGGTTAATTGCTAACATAGAGGGCTTACTACTCCAGATACAATTATAAACCTTTTTCTTATCAATTAATTTCATTACTCAACCAAGATAGAATTATCATTTCCATGCTACAATAGAGGAAATGGTGCACAGAGAGGTTACATTACTTGCCTAAGGTCACATAGATTGTCAGAGCTAGTAGCCAAACCTAAGCAGCCTGGATACATAATGCATGCTCTAAACTATTGCAATGCTGCTCCTTACCCAAGTGGACTCTATAATTAATGGTTTATATCTGTAGATGAGCAAAAACATGAGTCAAAAACACTCATCATTTTACAGAATCATGCTTCAAGTAGGCAAGAATGTACACAACAAAATAATGTCATTCATCTTCCATGAGAAATAAACAAATACCTTTGTTTGAACTTACCGTTATTCTTTATGTAACAAATATTTTCGTTTCTGGTTTTCTATTATACTTATATTGTTCTATTGCAGAAGAAAACAAATACCACCAACTGAGATGGATCTCTTTTTTCAAGTTGTGACTATGAATCTAGTAAATATATATTTTGAAATTAATGAGACAGTTGACATGCAATTTCTTCAAAGAGTGACTTTAGCTTGTTAGGAAAGGAAATTTTTGAGAAAATTGTTTTTCAAGGAAAAGAATCTTTCATATATTTCTATTACCAAAGAAGGAACTTATAGCACAAATATACATTACTTAGTAAGCTTGATATAGCTATAACCTTAAGATCTATTGTATTATAGAATATATAAACATATTAGATACTAAATTTAAGATTATGAAACAAAAATAAGAAACTTAATTTTATTCAAAAGAAAAACTATTTACATTTCATTAGAAATTGATATTCATTAACTTTTTATATGTTAGGTTTATGATCCATTACAAGTATAGATTAGAATTTTTTTTTTTCTGGTCTCCCTTTACAAACTATTCATCATTACAAAATTTTTGTAGGAAGTTACTCCTAGAAAGCATGTGAATCCTAGGGATGTGAGGCAGTGTGACATCTAGGATAAAAACAAAGGATTGCATATTCAATTGGTCTGGTTCACATCCCTGGATATTTCACTAAAAAGCATTGTAACTTGTGTAACTCATAGTTTTGTCATCTGCAAGTGATGAATGATTGCAAGAAGCACTTAAAGCCATTATGTCACATGTTCTTCTAAATGATAATAGCTATTTTATTATTATGGATGTCTGAGGCTAGGGACAGTATAGAAGGCAAGATGGGATTTTTCTCACAATGTCACCTGAGTCCATGGATACTGAATTTAGAAGAAATAACTGATAAGAGACTATGATTTTGGTCAAAAGTTCCATTTCCCATATTAGATCAGACTTCTGACTTGATATGCTAGCCTTACATGAATTATGGTATTTCATGGATAATTGTGGAGCGCAATCAAATATAACTAACACTACAATGATGGAAATATGTGCTCTCAGATGTGGCTATTGAGTACTGAAAATGCTGTAGTGCAACTTGGCAAATTGAATAGTTTTTATTTGATTGAATCATATTAATGGAAATTTAAGTAGCCACACCCATGGCTAGTGGCTATCACACTGGACAGAGTGACATCACTGATTTGATTAAAGTTAAACAATGAAAACAGCTAAGTGCCAGCTGATAATTATGCTACCTAATAGGGGAAGCAACAATGTTATTGGCCTATTTTACAGAAAACTCAGAGAGGTAAGTTCCAAAGTCACAGAGATGGTACATGGAGACTTCATTGGACACCTCAACTTTGAAGGGCTTCTATGTGGATAGAAAATACCAGTCGTATTAGGAAAGATAGTGGAAAATGTGGAAGTCTTCTAACCTAAAGTGAAACATGGTGACCAAAAAAACAACTCCTGAAATCATAATACTCATATTCTAATGATAGGAGAGAGACGATATGCAAAATAAGTTAAACATACAGCATGAAATATCACTTTCCATATAAAATAAGCTTATATATGAGCATGTGTAGTACATATTATATATGTATTGTATATATACAGCTTCTGTATGAGTGCTGCTTTTATAACATACTACAACAACAAATGACCCCAGGACTTGGATTAAATTTTCACAGAATCACAGGAAGTAAGAGGCCTGAAGGATCATTTGTACCAAAGTTTTCATTAAATACTTAAATGTAAATAAAATCCATAAGCATTAATTAACTTAGCTGAGGTCACCTAGGAACAGAATTGGAAAGAGAGACATCACTGATTTGAATAAAATTACAGAAAACTCTGAGAGATAATTATTGTTCCAAGGTCACAGAGATGGTACATGAGGATTTCATTAGCAAACTCCAATTTGACCCCAAAGTCTCTTTCTTTCTCTCCATATGAACTGCTTCCCCAGACACTGAATTCCAAAGTTTTAGAGACCACAAGGGGTCAACATCAAATTGTCCCTGTGGAACTGTGAGCCCCTTTAGGTACAGCATCAGGGGCAAACCAAGAATCCACTCACAAGGAGAGCTTAGTGTGTTGCTGCACAACAGAGGACAGAACTAAATATTATGAGTTCTGCATCATAACAATGAGTAAAATAATATCAAGCACATTTAACTTAGTACCTAAGTAATTTTAACTTTTTAGAAATGTTCCTGGATTAAATGAAAACTAATTATTTTCCAGGCAATCTAGAGGAATTAATATCTCTGGAACTGGTATTCTCAAAGTGATAATGATACTTGTTTTAGTTGTAAGAAAGTCTAGCAGTGACATGCTGAACATGGCATTTACTAGCTTGGTAGACGAAGCTGTTTAATTTTCAGGAATTTTTAAGGCTGGTTGACCCACCTTGATAGCTTGAAATCAGTGATGGTAGCAGAATTTACACCTTGGAAAAGACCAAATGTTACAGATGATGAGTCTTCCTATTCTTGGCAAAGCCAGTTGTTAAATATTTACCAGTATATTACTGACCTTGAGATTCTGTGATTGGTGAAAATTGCCAAAAGCTATCTAATTATCAATGGTAATTGAATTATGAACTTGCTCCAGTTTATAATTTAATAATTTAATAATTTAATTTTTTCTATGGCTCTGTAAATGCACTTTTCCACTTTTCCCCTTTTCTATCAAGAAAAATGCTACTTAACATTTGTGAGGGATTTTATTTAACTTCTTCAATTCATAGTCTCTACTCTCTTCTATTATTTCTTCTAGTCTTATAGTTTCTTGCAATTTTTTATTTATTCCTTTTCCTTTGTTTTCCTGTATGTTAATCTTCCTTTCCAAATAAGGAAATAGTTATTCCCTTATTCTAATTTATCTTATTATAATTATCTGATACATAGTAGACACTTAATAAGTGAATGTTGAAACAATCATAGAAAAAATGAAATACCTACTAAATGATGGAAACTGTCCTTGGTACGAGGCACATGGCAGTGAATATCAGACTGAGTTCTTGTGGTGGAATGTACATTCAAGTAGGAATATATCATTTTCTGTTCAATGGACATCAATATCGGCCATGCTATTGACCAGGGCCAGTGGCCTCTAAGCATAAGTCGTGCATGCCATTGTCAAGAAGAAATTTTAAGAGGCCATGTAGATTTCTACCATTACTCTTTTCTCTCCACCATGAGAGTAAAATGTCTCGGATAGTGGCTGATTCTTCAGTCTAGATTCCAGAATGAAGATTTGTAGAGCAGAGACTCAGGTGACCCACAGTTGATCCATAATGTTAACAAACATAAACCTTTGTTTTTAAGGCAGTGAAACTATGGGGTTATATGTTTCAACAAAATGACTGAGGGAAAGCTAACACAGTTCCTGACCTTTTGTGTAGTTTACAGACACAAAAGGAAAGGCATCAAACCTACTGAAATATTTCTTATGTTCGACTTAAGTTTAAATCATAAAGGAATCAACTGGACATGGAAACTTTACACACTGCAAATAAAACAGAATTCAGGTGTCTGAAGAATGCTAGGCATCTGACCCATATTTCTTATGATATCTCCTCATTGTGGCCAAACTCACAGTTTCTCATATCCGTTTATTTGATGTATTTCTGTTTTTCAGAGACACTTTATGCAGATGCACGTTACTGAGATGAAGAGGAACATGTAAATTTGAACAACTTGTCACAGTTTAATGTGGTTCAGAAAATGATATTCTTATTACACTGAGCCATTTTATACTTTTAAAATAGTCGTTTATTTTATAGATTTTGACGTAAGTAGCTTGTTACAGAAAAAAAAAATACATTCTACATATGAAAGAGTCATGGTTTGAGCCCATAGCCCAACTGAATTTCTGTGAATAGAGCCTTACAATGAGTCCAGTGTATAAGCAAATGTAGGGATAAAACAGCAGGAGGGAATGCATACAACTTCCAGCTAGAAAGAATTTCTATAAGCTTACACCTCATACTCTATCCTCAGAGGCCAATGCACAACTGTTTCCAACAGCATGCTTCTTTGTTCTTTGTTTACCTCTGCATGCCAAGTTTTACATGTAAACTCAAAGCAATTTTTAATATGTTGTGGCCACAAAAAATAATGCTTGACTTTTATTAAGTTACCTTCCTTATCAGGTAATTTTTTACTATGTTACTGAGTGTTGAAATTTTTAAAAAAGTATAATTATATCCTTGGGAATAAACAAGGGAATGAAATCTGGGTAAAACCAAGCAATAGGAATAAGTACATGGTGGAGGATGATTACAAAATTCAATTTCAGATGTAAATTGAAAGGAAGAGGGTGGTGTCACATATTTTTATCTTACTTGGTTCTCACATAATTTTTAAAATCCTCTATAAGCATGAGTTTGTAAAGTATTTCCAGAAAAAAAATATTTCTTGAGCTCAAGATTTCTGTTTTTTAAATTTCAAGTGTAAAATATCCCATATATTTTATATATAAACACTAGTTAGAAAATAATTAGTCAGTAACTTTTATTTTTTCTTTTCTTTTCTTTTCTTTTTTTTTGAGACAGTTGTGCTCTGTCACCCAGGCTGGAGTGCAGTGGCATGATCTCAGCTCACTGCAACCTCTGCCTCCCAGGTTCAAGCGATTGACCTGTCTCAGCCTCCCAAGTAGCTGGGACTATAGGTGCACATCGCCACGCCTGACCAATTTTTTAAAAATGTTTTGTAGAGACAGCGGGGTCTCACTATATTGTCCAAGCTGTTTAGACTCCAGTCCTCAAGCAATCCTCCCACCTCAGCCTCTCAAAGTTGTGGGATGACAGGCTTGAGCCACTGCACCCAGCCCTAATGTATTTTGGATGTAAATCATTTTGTTATTACATATGAATTCATTTCATATGTGCTCAAAGTATGTGAGAAAGGAAAAAGAAGCAATGCCTTACAATCAGCATGAGTCACAGTGCAGTGGCCACCTGCAGTGGTGAAGTAAAGGGGCATGCAGGAAGCTGAATCCCAGGTCAAAACCAAGCCTTGGTCCAGACTGAACAGAATCACTTTCAGAATGCCTTGGCATTAGTCAACCTGGCTTCTAGAAATACTTGTATATAATAATGAGAAAATGTTCGTCGTGAATATTTTCAGTAGCATAGTACAGCCAAGCCTTCAAAAAGAGGAAGTTTTCATTGGTAAGGCATTTCATTTAAACATTGAAATCTGGTGTAATGTGAAGTATGAAATAAGTTTTGAAAGGAAGCTGATGATTAAGAAGAAATGCAGTGGGCATTTAATAAGTGGAGGAACCGCAAGATAATTAACTGGCATGCATAAAGATTCATGCTTTATACCAAAATTTTAATTTTGCACATAAATGTGCCTGATGTAGGCAGCATTTAATCACCTAGCTGACAGGAGTAACTACTTTCATTTAACCTTGACTGAAGATCATGAATTCTAACAGGTTTAATTGGATACATCATTTAACAGAATGAACAGAGCAAATTTTTCTCAATTCATAGGTTCTGATTGACATGCACCAGCAATAAGGCGTTGCACAATTACAGCTGCTCTGCATTCCTGCCCTGGGCAGCAATTGCCATAGTGATGTGACACCACTGGATCACTGTGGCACGGGAACGATACTGAATCTCCCCTTGTTTTGAAAAGGGCAATGCTTTAAAAAAAAAAAAAGGAAAGAAAGAAGGAAGGAAAAAAAAGAGAGAGAAGGGGGCTGGAAAAGAAAGGGGCTTAGACTCTTAATTTTTTTCATATTAATCACATTGATATGCACATCCTGTAAGGGAAGGGGTATGTCTTGTTATCAGCCACATGGAAAAATGGGGAATAATGGCATTATCTTTTATCTGTTTAGCACAGCTTTTTTCAGAGTGTCAAAAAACACTATAGTCACACGAAACAGTCTCAAAAAAGAGAGCTTAAAAGCAAATCATGCCAGCTTGAAATCTCCAATCCTTCTAAAGAAACTGCAGTGTGATGTGGGCTCGCGGCGCTATTCCCTATGCTGGGAAAGCTGCTGCCGCTGCCTTTACTGGGAGAGTGGGTATCTCTGCCCCTAGAGTTCAGCTCTCCCCAGGGGACACAGACCCTGCGCGTGAGGGTAGAAGATGGGATTCAAATGATTATCTTTCTCTCTTCCTTTGCTTCACTTACAAAAATCCAAATTAATT
>NW_012114364.1:8223112-8263364 GCF_000951035.1 Colobus angolensis palliatus | reverse complement strand
CATTTTAGTAGAGATGAGGTTTCACTGTGTTGCCCAGGCTGGTCTTGAATGCCTGAACTCAGGCAATCCACCCACCTCGGCCCCCCAAAGTGCTAGGATTACAGGTGTAAGCCTCCACGCCTGGCCAACTTCTACTTTTTTAAAAAGAATTTTATGTAATATCTGCAACTTAAAAGAGAATGTATGTAAAGTATATGTAAGCTATGAAGTAGATTAATCATGCCTGAGGACAGACTACCCAACATGAACTAATCATCCCAAGATAATGCTGTTCCTACCATGCTGCTCCTGTCTTATCTCACATACCTGTTATCTAAGAAGGTAGCAACATCCCTGGATTTTGGTCTATAATTTCCTGATCACTAATACTTTACTAAGCACCTCCTGCTTATTTTTCAAACCTGTGTTTGAGAGAATGGCATGTGAAAATTTATATATAAAGACTTCATCTTTTTCCATCTTATGCTCTACTTTAATGAAGCAGATTTAACAGATATATTATAATTAAAAATAATACACAGGGCAATGATGATAATGTTGGGGTTCAATGATTGACTATAGAACTGAACTAATTCTCAAAAAACTTTTATGAGCAAAACAAGAACATATATAATTTTATCTTCAATTTAGAATTAATGATATTGATTCTCAAAAATAAGTAACTTTTTCAAGGTCATGCTAATAGTAACATAGACATGTTGCCGTCCAAGTTCCCTGAGTAATATTCCGGTTGTGAATGTTAATAAGCTCCCATTATGTGACAGGAACTACGCCTAGGTCTTATCAACAAGCCACAAAGTACATACAGTTATTACCGCCAATTTTCTGTTGAAGAAATTGGGACTGAGGGAAGTTAAGCAATGCATCTATAACCACACATCAAGAAAGTGGCAATACAGATTTTTATGGCAAAGTCTGCAGAACTGCAAAACCCATTCTTGTAACCCTTTAATGTTATGACTCTTGAGTGATTTTGTTAAGTAGTTACTTTTATAATGTACTAAACATAAATGTGGTAGGACTTCAGTGAAGGAGGACTCAATATAGGTTAACGTAATAGAATAATGAAATAGAAAAATTTTCTTCAAGGAGAAAACATAAGATGGATACATGATGGAAAGATGAGAGGGAACAATAAGCAAAGTAAACAGGTGAAAAGTAGAGCAGCAAAGGTCACAGAAATGAGTAACTTACAGAAGGGAAAACTGTATAAGTTAGTTATTGGATTTACAATTCAAGAGCCATGGCATCATTAAACGATGAAGTTTGATTAAATTGGAAAATTGTATCCATTACTTGCATGTATCACAATCCAAATACTTATTTAGGTAATGTATACATTGGCTTGAAAACTCAACATTAACAACCATGACTTTAGCTTCCCCTTATGTGTGCAGGCTATTTGGATGTAATATGGTATTTTCTGACCATCTATATTTGAGTAAATGTTACTGTAAATGTCTTCTTTAGAATTTAGATAACTGGAATGAAGGGGTGTTCTTCAAGCTCATATCTTATTTAGGAAGTCTCTGATTATAACATGGTCACCATTTCTCAAAATTGTGTTTTATTCATACTCCAAGTTTGAAGATTTAGGCTGGTGGTGATATAAGTTGTACTGTCATAGGGTTAATTAAGCTTAGGGTAGTTACACAAGGCAAAGTATAATATTCTATGCTACATAATAACATTGGAAATACAGAATCAAAAAAGTGAGGGGACAAATATTGTGGAGGATGAAGACTGGGAAAGAGAAAGGTTTACAATTATCTGGGAAATATTTGGAAAGTTAGGATAAAGGAATAATTTATTACTTATAAATAGAAGTGTGAAATAACCCAATCTTTTCATTAGGTAGGACTTTTATCATTAAGGGATTAATCTTATAGAGAGATGGAATGTTAAAATCATAAGTTATATTTGTTTTCAAAATTTATAAATCGTATTTATTAAACAATATTTAATAAGTGCCTGTTATATGTCAGATAATTCTATGCCATACTGAAAAAGGTAATTATAATTCCAGCCCTTGAAAAGTTCTTTGCATAGTCAGAAAAACAGGCATTAATAAAAAAATCAGTTTTCAGAGTGTTTTTATTTTTTTATTTTTATTTTTTTTTGAGTTTGACAAATTTATTGATACTTTAGTAAAGACATAGAGTGTTTTTAAAGAGGCTCAAGTTGGTATGTGAACATAAGAAAAGATGGTATTTTTCTACTGGAAACTCAAAAAACAACCTCGGTATTTAATATCTCTTGATTCATTGCAGTCATGCTTTTTGAAATTTCTCACAAAATCATTAGTTGTGTTTTTTTCTAAATATTAATTCACTTATGTTATCAAACTAAGTTTGCAAGGGTCAAATATCAAACCTGTGAAACCAATGATGTTTATAATGATACCATTTATAAAAATTATGCTCAAACTCAGACTTAAATCATTTAGAAATGTTCAACATAAAGCAATAGAGAATAATTAAAAATGGAAAAAAGAGATATTGTCTCACAGGGCAGGGCAGAATATTTGAATAAAAGGAAGCAGAGACAACACAGATGTGTTTGAGCCTCATTCCCTCACTTATGAAGAGGAAAATCTCCTAGGAATGTCATTGGCGTAAATGTGAGGATATATTGCTCCTGTGAACTCCAGAAAACATTTGCATTCTTTTCTGTATATGAAACCTAGGATGGTGTCATGTTACATTATTCTGCGTATTTATCAGCCATTGCCTAAATTATCGGATTGTGACATCAAAAGCCAAAATGAACACATGTGAAGTTTTAAAACCCGCACTCATAAAAACACATCCTATTTTGAGAGAGTTGGGAATAGAAAACAGGATTCTTCTCAGAATTTGTGGTCATGAAGCAAACAGACTCCACTCCCAGAGAGAAAATTAGATATCATTATGAAAAAGTATGATTTGGCAAATGATTTTTGCAATGCTTTAATAAGCAAAATATTCATTAACAAAACTTTTCTGACCTAGTAATTCATCTGTATAAATAACAGGAGAGGTCCATCATCCATTATTCTTTTAAGTTATAATAATTGACAAAAGTTATATATATTTGGAGTATATGATATGATATTTTGATATATGTATCCATTGTGGAATGCCTAAATCAAGCTAATTGACATAGGCATTGTCTAACATTTTTCTGTTTTTTTTTTTTCTGGTAATAATAGCTTAAATCTACTTAATTAGTGGCAATTTTCAAGTGTACAGTATAATGTTTTCAAATATAGTCACCATGTTCTATAACAGATCTCTTGAACTTACTCCTCTTAACTGAAATTATGTATACTTGAACCAATGTTTTCCCAATCCTCCTACCTCCAAGCCTGGTAATCACCATTCTACTCTCTGCTTCTATGAGTTCAAATTTTAAAAATTCTTCATATAAGTGAGGGATGCGTTGTCTTTCTATACCTGATTTATTTCATATTAACATAATACCCTTTAGATTTACTCACATTGTAAAAATAACCAGATTTCCTTCTTTTTAAAGGCTGAACAGTATTTTATTTTGTATATATACCACATTTTCTTTGTCCATTCATTCATGGATAGACACTGAGATTGATTACGAAGTTTGGGTATTGTATTTAATGCTGCAATAAAAATAGAAACTCAGATATCTTTTCAATATAACTATTTCAGTTCCTTTGAATATATATCCAATAGTAGGATTCCCAGATCATATGATAGTTCTATTTCTAATTTATTGAAGAACCTCTATACTGTTTTACATAATGGCTGTGCTAATTTACGTTCCCACCAACAGTGTGTAAGAGTTCCTTTTAAATCCACATGCTCACTAACACTTGTTATCTTTCATCTTTTTTATAACAGCCATTCTATCACATGCAAGGTGATATCTCATTATGGTTTTCATTTGTATTTCCGTGATGATTAGCGACGTTGAACACTTCTTCATATATATGTTGGTCACTTGTATTACTTGTTTTGAGAAATGTTTATTCAGGTCCTTTGCTCATTTTTAATCAGGTTACATGCTTCTTACTATTGAGTTGTTTGAGTTCCTTATATATTTTGGATATTAATTCCTTGTCAAATGTATGGTTTGCAAAACTTTCTTGCATTCCGTAGGTTGTCTCCACTCTATTGATTGTATCCTTGGCTGTGCAGAAGTTTTTTAGTTTGACGTAATTCCATTTGTCTATTTTTACCTTTGTTTCCCATGCTTTTGGGGCCATATCCAAAAATCATTGTCCACATCAGTGCCATGGAGATCTCCTCCTATGTTTTCTTTGAATAGATTTTACAGTGTCAGGTCTTACATGTAAGTCTTTAACAATTTTGAGTTGAGTTTTGAATATAGTGTGATATGAGGGTTTAATTTCCTTCTTCTGCATGTATATATCCAGTTCTCCCAACAAAATTTGTTGAAGAGACGGTCCTTTCCCCATTGTGTAATCTTGGCATCTTTGTCAAAAATCAATAGACTGTGAAAGTGTGAATTTATTTCTGGACTCTCTGTTCTGTTGCATTTTTCTATGTGTCTATTTTTATGCCAGTACCATGTTGTTTTGATTGCTAGAGACTTGTGGCAGATTTTGGAATCAGGTATTGTGATGCCTCTGGCTTTGTTTGTTTTTGTTTTCTCAGGATTGCTTTGTCTATTCACGTCTTTTGTGGTTTTATAAAAGTTTTGGGTTTTTTTCCTATTTCTATAAAAAATGTCATTGAAATTTAAAAAGGAATTGTATTGAATTTGTAGATAGCTTTGGGTGGTATGGAAACTTTAACATTATTACGTATTCCAAACCACAAACAGGAGATATCTTTACATTTATATGTGCTTGTTTTTCAATTTCTTTCATCAATGTTTTGATTTTTAGTGTACAGTTTTTTTCACTTCCTTGATTACATTTGTTCTTAAAGTTTTGTTAAAGATATTTCAAATAGTATATTTTATTTCCTTTTTGGATAGATGGTTGTTAGTGTATAGAAATGCTACTGATTTTGTATGTTGATTTTGTATCCTGAAACCTAATGAAAGTATTAGTTGGTTTTGTGAGTTTTTGTGGAGTCTTTAGGATTTTCTAGATATAAAATCATGATGTCTCCAAAGAGAGACAATTTAACTTCTTTATTTCCAGTTTGGATGGCTTTAATTTCTTTGTCTTGCCTAATTTCTCTAAGGGGTGCCAGTACTATGTTGAGTAGAAGTGGTAAAAATGGGCATTCTTATCTTGATCTTGATCTTAGAGGAATATCTTTCAACTTTTCACTGTTAAATATGGTGTTAGTTGCAGATTTGTCATATACAGCCGTTATTGTGTTGAGGTACACTCCTTCTATACTTAATTTGTTTAAAGTTTTTGCTTTTTTAATCATAAAACAATTTTGAAGGTTGTCAAAAGCCTTTGCTGCATGTATTGAGATGATCATTTCATTTTTACCCTTCATTCTGTGTTATATCACTTTTGTTGATTTGTGATATGTTGAACCATCATTGCATCCCTTGGATAAATATCACTTGACTTGATTAATGATCCTTTTAATATATTGTTTAATTGGTTTGCTAGCACTTTGCTGAGGATGTTTGGATCTATGTTTATCAGTGTTGTTGGGGTGTGTGTGTGTATATATATATGTGTGTGTGTGTGTGTGTGTGTGTGTATATATATATTTTTTTTTTTCTTGTAGGGCCTTTTTCTGTTTTTTGTATCAGGATACTCTTGGCCTCATAAACTAGGTTTGGAAGTATTCGCTACTCTTCAATTTTTTTGGAAGAGTTTGAGAAGGATTATATTGATTTATATTTTAAGTGTTTGGTAGAATTTAGTGGTGAAGCTATCAGGTCCTGGAATTCCCTTTGTTGGAAGATTTTTCATTACTGTTCCAATCTCATTATTCATTATTGTTCCATTCAGGTTTTCTATGTCTTTACAATTAAATCTTGGCAGTGTTCAGACATATATCCTTTTTCTTTTAGGTTTTCCAGTTAGTTAGTGTACAGTTGTTCATAACAATCTCTGATAGTCTTTATATTTCTGTCTTATCAGTTTTAATGTACCCTTTCATTTTATATTATCAATTTTCATTCTAACAGATTTTTTAAACAGCTTTGAAAAATGTACCCTCAATAAATATTTGTTGATCTGTAAACTGAATTATAATTAATAATGTGAACATAATCAAAATTGTCTCAAGATAGATGAGGTAAAATATTAATAATTCATAAAATAAATTAGTAAATATAGATAAATCAAGTCATACTCTCTTCTATGATACCAGGAGTAACCAGATCAGTTTATTGATGCTATCATTTAACATTTTGACTTTTCAGGTATAGTCAACTCAGAAGGTATTTGAAAACTTGAACACTGAAAGTCATTAGATAAATAGTTACGTGAGTAATTTGGGTATTCTTTCTTGCAGTTTTGAAGGTTATTGATGTTCTTAGACTCTAAGAGTAGGCCCTATTGGCAGGTACACTTGAAACTTCTACTTAGAAAAAACAAGTCTTGGCAGAATCAAGTAATGTCATTCATGAAAATCAGTCAAGATTTCACTTATGGAATTTTAAAATCTAAATTTTATAGTTTTATCATGTACTTATTTTTGGTCCTAGGTGCCTTTTAGCTGTTTTTCCTTTTATAGTCATCAGTTTTTCTCCACTTTCTTATAAATTAGTGCTTCATCTTCAAAGCAGAGTAATAACTGATTTAATATTATGTTATATGTATTTGTTATCACTATTCGAGAGGTAACTCTTACTATGCCTGTTTCATAGGAGAGAAAACAGATTCCTGAAGAAAATAAGTAACTTACCAAAGTCAAATAGAAAGTGGCAGAACAAGAAGCAACTCAAATTATCTCCATCTATACTCTTAGGAATTCTTTGCCAACTGTGGGCTATTTCTTCTTCTACCAGTTAACTTAGTATTTCAATTAGTGTAAGAATTTAACCTTTGGGGGTTGAATTCTTATCCCATTACCTTCAATGCTTACAGTGTTCTCTCCCCAACTTTCTCTCATGCCTTATCTTTATCTTGTAGACCGGATAACCACATTATCTCAGATAGTTTTTAGCTCACATGGTTCGTCATATTTGATATTTTATGGAACATGATATTAATTCTTTGCTAGTTATGAGAGTATTAATATGAAATATATTTTGATTAAAAGATAACCTAAAACATATCCAGTGAGCTTTGAACATACTTTTGTGGATTTTCAAGATAAGAACATATATCCAAAAATTCCATGGTTGGTTTTAATCTTCAAATCTTTGGAAATAAAGAACATATCTAATAAGGTTGACTAAATGCCCATCAGAGAAATAACTCTTGTTAGTTTTCATTGTATAACACACTTTCTTGTTTATATAACCAAAACCATAAAGGTAGGGGATATAGATATGATCATATATAATTCACTGATGCCCTTCTACTTCTGTAATTGCCAGTGAGAATACGTACACACAATGTGTGTGTGTGCGTATGTGTGTGTGTGTGTGTGTATGTGCCACATATTCTTTATCTGGTAGCCAATATGGTTCTATACATCTTCCTCTGGAGGAAATATTTGTCCAGATGCTTCTTGTGGGGTTCTGCTCCTAATATCAGGATTAGGGCAAGTAGGAAGGAGACCAAAATCTGACCAAATGAAATAGAACATTATCTTGCACTCCATGATGGCTAAGTGATGAGTGTCCAAATAAAACTTTGAGATACAATGTGATGCTTTCTGTGGCAACTGAAAGAAAGGCACAAATGCTTCTTTGTTAAACTTAAATCTAGAAAACTAGAGACTAAGAACAAAGCCAATGTCGTATATGTAGAGGCACAACATGCAGAGGAAAATAAGTCCTGTTGACAGCACTGGAGGCTGTAGATCAAGCTGCACCTGAAAACTTACAGTTGGACATTTCAGTTCCATGAGGCAATAAACATGTTTTTGTACTCTTGTTTAATCCAGTTTGAATTATATTTCCCGTCATCTGCAAGAAATAATATTAGCCAATCCAAAACAGATGACTTGGATACGGTGACCTAGCACACCCCAGTTTATGTTACTAGTTTTGAAACTCAGAATTTCCAAGAAAAGAAGTTGTGTTTTATATATGGAAACAGATACAAATGGAAAATAGTTTAGAGATGGGGGCATATGGGAAAAAAGGGAGTCAAAAAGAGTGTCCATATCTGCGCTAACATTGTTATTGTTATCTACAATAACAATAATATTTGTAAAGCATGTTACTATTTAAATGAGAAATCAGATAAGGTCTTGAAATTCAAGGGTATTATTGGAGCAAAAAACAAGTGTTTGCAAAAACAAGTCATTGGATAAATAAGTGTAATGATAATTTAGTTAAGCATTGAATTGATGACTTCTAAAAGAGTTAAATTATACAGTAAGAACACACAGACGGCTTACTCAAATACAGAGTATTCAAATTGCCATCAGAGGATTTGAGGAGTAAACTTAGGTGAATGGAGTTAGGGATTTATGTGGATTCGAGGCTGACCCCAATAAGTATGGGGAAAACTCTGTGCCAGGAATAAAGACCAACTTTAAAGAACTTAGTAGTCCAGTGAAGCAGAGGTGTAGTGGGAAACAGGAGGTGGAAGTTAGCTGCAAAGAAGAAATCAACCTGCTAAGCCAAATACGCTATACACAGATGTAAGAAAAGAGAAAAATCTGTTTGTGGATAAAGACAAAGGGAAGGAATCAAGACTAGGAGATCCCAATGATGCTGGAGAACAAGGGATGTAGTAATGGAGAAGTATAGTTAAAAGTGAGAGGTATGAAATTGTGATTCCAGATAAGGAAAGTATGTGGGAATGAGAGAGTTCATAGTGTGACTGAGATTAATTAACAAGATAGACTAGAAGTTGTTTGGAAATAATGAAGTCTAGATCTCAGAATTGTTAGATGAGTAACCTATAATGTTATTAATATCACCCAGTATAACAGTAGAAATTGGAGTGTCAGAGAAAGAAATAAACTGATTGTTAAGTCTTCAAAAAATTAGCAACTTCTCTATATGACATATAGCAAGGCGCAAATAAAATATTGAGAGCTACCTACTATTAAAAACATATGAACTAATAGGCAAATGCTATGTATATTATTTATATACAGTATTTTAGTTAGGTTATAAGAGTCTCTAAACTATTTTCCATTTGTATCTGTTTCCATATATATAAACACTTTTATCTCTATGAGGCAATTACTTGATACTTTTGATTTTATACATAGGGAAATCAATCTCTAAAATGGAGTAAGTAGGTCACTTGCCCAGTCAGAATTTGAACCTGTGTATTTTGACTTCAGAACACATGTACTCTTAAAACCTATATTTCATGTTAAAGGTAAATTTCATGATGTCAATAGAGTAGTAAAAGAGCCAGTGGGGAACACAAAATATACTGACCCCAGTAGAAGTTTTAGAGCAGAAGTTTAGAGTTCCATATATTAGAAAATAGCATGTGAGGTGAGGAAGAGAAGCATTTACTAAACTATGGGGATTCTGATAGGATAAAGGTTGAATAAAAGGAATACACACTTGGGTAACGTGAAATATGAAGCATAGTGGAATTAGTCCTGTGTCTGTTGAGAGCTGAGGAATACAGAATTTTTATTTAATGTCAATGCATTTTATTTATTTATTTATTTATTTATATTTATTTATTTATTTATTTGAGACGGAGTCTCGCTCTATCGCCCAGGCTGGAGTGCAGTGGCCGACCTCAGCTCACTGCAAACTCCGCCTCCCGCGTTTACGTCATTCTCCTGCCTCAGCCTCCCAAGTAGTTGGGACTACAGGCGCCCACCACCTGGCCCAGCTAGTTTTTGTATTTTTTAGTAGAGACGGGGTTTCACCGTGTTCGCCAGGATGATCTCGATCTCCTGACCTCGTGATCCGCCCGTCTCGGCCTCCCAAAGTGCTGGGATTACAGGCTTGAGCTACCGCGCCCGGCCGTCAATGCATTTTAATTGTAAACTATTGATTTCTGTACTAATTAACCTGGTGACCAATAACACATTTTGTGTGTATGAAATATCATAATGAGTCTTATTATATTGTATTTAACTGTAAGACTACATAAGCTTTTAAATTAATATGGTACCTATCAATCACTTTAATATCATTTTTAATGCTTTAGCAAGTTGAGCTAAGTAATATAGCCTGAAATGTTTGGAACTTACAATTAATAGTTTAGTTGAATAAATAGATAAAAATAAGAATATAGTTGAATCACAAAATGTCTGAAAACTATATCTGTAGTATTTAGTAATATGATTTCTCTTTGACTTTCACATTGAAAAAATAACCTGAGTAATTGTAATTGCATGCATTTTGGATTTAGAGAGGACAGCAGTAATGATTTCAGTTTTCCACTTTAATATGGCATGCTGAATGAGGTTCTTATTTCTTGTATTTCATGAGATAGAATATCTGTCAAAAAGCCTATATTTGATTACATTCTACATAACATTCACAGGAATAAGCACAGAGATTTTTTAATTACATGAAGTAAGGAAATTTTAGTTCTCGAGATATGTAATCATTCAAGGAAGACCTTAGCGCCATCTTCCATATTAATCTTGTACCCTGGCATTTATTCGTAGTATTTTTACATTTTTATAAGCCATGTCATCTCAAATTTTCAGAAGAGGAGAAATCAATATGGATAGTTTTCCATCTTGCCCAGTACTAAGCAGTAGGAAGCAGAAAAGAAAAAAGTCCTGAAGGGTAGTAAGAATGAATGCTCAATCAAACGTTTCATAAGCTAATAAGCTGGCTTAATCACTCTGCTTTTAAAATATGGAAATGCAAAACATATATGTTAATTACAAAGGTAGTTTTTCCTCTTCCTTAATTCACAAGCATCATTGCAACAGCAATCAGAAGAAAAAGAACAAAGTGGTACCAAGGAAAATAGAATGCACACCAAGATGAATTACAGAAAAACACAAATTATTCTAAAATTGCTTCACTTAATAGACAGAGAAATATACCAACTATGGAAATGGTTACTTTTCCATTTTTTGTTTTTCCTTTCCTTAGTATTGCTTTAAAATGGATACTGATGAAGTAAACAAAATAGTCTTAGTATGTCTTCATCCTCTGCTTAAGATGGCGAACACAAATAGATACAAAAAACCAAGCATTTTATCGACAAAGAGTAAAGTTTAGTTCAGAGCAATGTTTATTCACTCCCCAAATTTGTGAGAGTGGCATGACATTGTTCTTACAGTAAATGTTTTATTCAACATGTGTCCCAGGATGTGCCTCACAATCATAAGTTCCACAGGGAAATGCTTCCGTAGTTGAACAAGATATATATATATATATATGTATGTATATGTATATATATATATATATATATATATTTTGAATAGTCACAGTTAATTACCTCAATGAAAATACCTAGAAATCTTTTGGTATAATAAAGAAGCTTATTTTGTTTTGTTTCCCCAGTGGCAAACTTATTTCTTTTCATATTCTTCTTACATACTACTCTCTTCATAGTTAGTGTTAGTTGGCAGTAAAAAGGTACTTAGGGTCAGAATGCTTTGGTTCAAATCCTGGCTCTGCTACATGCTAAATTCTCTATCTATGACAAGTTATATAACATTGATTTAAACTATTATTTTTATTTTAAGAGTAGTTTTAGATTTAGTGAAAAATTATTAAGATGGTACAGAATACCCAGTTTTCCCTGTTGTTAGCATCTATCATTAATATGACATATTTGTTATAATTAATGAACTTACATTAATAGATTATTATTAACAAAAATCCTTACTTTATTCAGATGTCCTTGGTATTGAACTAATTTTCTCTCTGCTTGAGAATCCTATCCAGATTGCCACATTACATGTACTCATTATGTTTCCTTAGAGTCCTTTTGACTATGATAGTTTCTCAAACTTTTCTTTGTTTTTGATGACCTATCTTGATATTTTTAAGAAGGAATGGTCAGATGTTTTGCTTAATGTCCCTCAACTGGTATATGTCTGATTTTTTTTAATGATTAGACTGTGGTTATGGGATTTGGGGAAGAAGACCACAGAAATAAGGTGACATTTCTATCACATCATATCAAGGGTGTGTACTATCAACATGACTTACTATGGTTGACAACTTCAACATCAACAGTAATAAGTTATGTTATAGCTTGATATTGTGTACCTTAGAAGGGGGTCAGTGTGCAATCCACACTTAAGTGGAGAGTTATGCAAAACTTACTTGAGAGTGGAATACCTGCATAAATTATTTGGAATTATTTTGCAGAGGAGATTTATCTCTTCTCCCCCATGTATTCATTCTTTCATTTATTTATGTCATTATTGAGTAATTAACATTTATTTTATACTTTGGGTTATAATCCAATATTACTTTATTTTGTTGCTCAAATTGTGTTAATTTTGGTCATTGAGAGCTCTCTCAGTTGGCTCAATATTGTGTTGACATCCTCATCATAATGAGATTTT
This sequence comes from Colobus angolensis palliatus, assembly GCF_000951035.1. Taxonomy (NCBI): domain Eukaryota; kingdom Metazoa; phylum Chordata; class Mammalia; order Primates; family Cercopithecidae; genus Colobus; species Colobus angolensis. The sequence continues at coordinate 8,250,882 of NW_012114364.1, read as the reverse complement.
TAAATTTTAGCATTTCCTTACTTTCTCATGCTACAAGATTCTCTAAGCTCATTTCATATGCTTCATTCATCAGTTATTGAGCTCCAAATAGCTCTAATCCCTCTTATTAGAAACCAAGATTTAGGTTATAGGTGAATAGGTGTACTGCTTGCTACTGAGGTGTCATTGTTTCTAGGTCCTCTCTGTTGGCTCAACATGAAAATATATATGTGTATGCTAATCTGTGCATATACAAAGACATATGAATATGTCTATGTTTAACCGTCTGTATCTATGTTAAAGCAAATGTGATTTCATTCTGATGTCTCTGACCACAATCCATTACCAAACGAATTACTCTAGCCTATTTATCTATAAACCCCCACTTTAACCATGAGAAAATAGAGTTCCTGCAACTGCCATCCATTTAAACCATTTTTCAATTTCAGTATGCACATAGAGTGATGTCAGAATTGTTAACCTGTACCTTTTAGAAATAAGTTGTATAAACTAGAATGCAGTATTAATGCAGTTTCTTTTGTCTTTAGTCTTATTGACTTGACCCTTTGTCCAAATTACTTAGGTAAGTTGTTATTCCTCCTCCATCATTCAGTGTCATTGTTTTAGGCACTCTTGATACAGTTGATGGCTTTGTCATCTTCTGCATGCATATTGATATCCTCTGACCTCCTAAACATTAAGGTTCACTTTTTGCAATTTAAAGTAATGTATTGACAAATGTGTAGTGTCAAGTATGCACCATTACAGTATCATATAGAACAGGTTCACTGCTCTAAAATATTTCCCTCCATTTAACCCTCTTTCCTTCTCTAAACCCTTACCTTCCATTAATACATTTACTGTCTTAATAGTTTTGCCTTTTCCAGAGTGTCATATTCATCACTGAAATCAAACAGTATGTAGTCTTTTCAGACTGGGTTCTTTAAAAGAATGTATTTAAGATTGATTCATTTTTATTTTAATGGCTTGATAGCTTATTTCTTTTTTATAATAAAATTACTATATTGTATTGATGGATATACCAGGTTTGTTTATCATTTGCCTGTTGAAAGATATTTTGGTTAGTTCTTAGTTCCAGTTTTTGGAAATTACAATAAAATTTATATAAACATTTGTGAGCATGTTTTTTGTGTGAACACACATTTTCAAATTAATTGGGAGACAAATAGGAACATGACTTTCATATCATATGGTAAGACTATGTTTATCATATGGTAAGACTTTGAAAAAATGCTGAATTGTGTTACAAAGTGCTTGTATTATTTTGCATTTCCAAAAGTGATTAATAAGTGTTCATGTTGCTCTGCATCCTAGATAACAATTGATATTCTCAGATTTTTTTTTTCATTTCGGCCATTCTAATAGGTGTATGAAATCAAAGTAATATTTGTTTGCAATTTCCTAGTGACAAATGATATTGAGCATGTTTTGGAGTTTTATTTATTTATTTTTACTTACTTTTTTTGGTGAAAAGACTGCCCAGACTTTTTGCCCATATTAAAAAAAAGCTTGCTTGTGTATTTATTCTTAAACGTTAAGAGCTCTTTGTATATTTTGAATACAAGTTTTTTTTTCTTTCAGATATTTGTTTTCCAAGTGTTTTATCTCATTCTGTAGTTTGTCTTCTGATTCTCTTAAAAGTGTCTTCCACAGAAGCTTTTCATTTTAATAAAATTTGACTTACAAATTTTCCTTTCATGAATTATGGTTTTGGTGCTGTAACTAAAATCTCTACACCAACTCCAAGATCACCTAGATGTTAACATATACTTTCTTCTAGACTTCTTTCGTGTTGTACACTTAGATATATTATTATCTTGAGTTAAATTTTGTGATCTTTGTCTTGATTCATTTTATTGAACATGGATATTCAATTATTCCAACACCATTCAATGAAAAGACTGTCTTTTTCTCCATTGAATTGCTTTTGCTGTTTTGTCAAATCAGTTGACTATATTTTTAAGGGTGTAATAATAAATCATATACATGGTAAATAAGAGTATTAAATCTTGAACTAAAGATTTTTAAGTTACAAATACAGTGTACTCTTTCATTTTGTTTCACTAAAAAGGAATAAATCTCATATCTGTTATAATCTTTATGCAAAATCACTATAGGTACATGTGACAGAGTATTTATGAAGACTATAAGAGAAATATATGTGTAAATATGAAGTGTGGTCTCTGATTCCTAATTGGTATCAAACAGGTGGAAAAAGAATATAACATTTCTTAAATATTTATTATGTGTTGACACTTTAGATATGTTTTTAATAATGACATCAGGACAACCTAGACAGTTATATAGGATGACTGATGGATTGACCAATACAGTACACCATGAAAGATGTACATCATGAAGATAGCTACATAGAATAGGAAACAGGGTACTTTCTCACAGTGCTTCCCAGGTACCAGTGGAAATATCCTAATTTTGACAGAGTCTTTAAGGATCCATAAGTGGCTCTGTTTGTTATCTCAATTAGTTTTCAGTTTTAATATCCTTTTGTATGCTCTTAAGTTCTGGCTACATGCCTACCTAACAGGTACGATTAACTACCATGAACCCTGCATTAGCCTGCATGATAGTTACAATAACTGGTGAAACAAAGGACCATGTTCCAGGCTTGTAGACCTGAAGACCCAGACAAAGGCCCTTCTTTATATCTATTCTGGCAAACTTGAAAAGTTTTGGCTATACCCATTAACAGATGTATGAACTGAGTCAGAGATGTTAACGTTAGTTTCTTAGTAACAGTATAATTGAGTTTTAAATTTAGTTCAGTCTGTTTCTGAAGTCACTACACTCTGGAAAATATTAAGTTGTAGTAATCCCATCCTATTTCCATTAACACAGCTGACTCATATGGAATTTAAACTTATTTTTAAAGTTATCTTTGTTGGAAGATTATTTCTTTTTAATAAAACATAGAAAATTGAAAAGCCTTAGGGCAAATAACAAGTTTAAATTTTTTGTAATGTGGAAAAATGAGAAAACTAAAGATGACTGACTTGCTAGATTCCATTGCATGTCAGTAAGCATGTTAGTGATTATTTTGTGAACAAAGTTCTTAAGAAATCTTTGAGACTTGGTTTCTGCTTTCATGCAAATGAAAATAGTTATAGCAATTAAATGAAATAAAATGAGTAATTGGTTTGAACTTAATGAAGTATAATACAATCTTAACAAGAAAGGAAATACATTATATATGTGTATATTCTAGGAAAGAATCTTTAAAATGTAAGTTGAATTCTGAAGAAGATTTCAGTCTTCTTGAAAATTCAGACTTTGAAAACATTATGTTAAATAGGAGGCCATAGCCTATTACTATAAAGGTATACTTTATAAAGATTTTACTCCCTTACCAAATATCCCGTAGCATTTCAGAGAGATTTTGAAAAATGTTGGCCTTTGGGACTACTAAGACCCATTTCATATTCTGAAAGTCAATATTAGCCTTAAATTGAACCATTTATTTTGTCCTTGTTAAAATTCACAGTTGTCCTTTCCCTTGATTTATTAGCTTTATCACCTATAAGTTCTCTTCAGGAAAAATTAGTGAATATCACAATGAACCAACACAGAATTAATTTAATCTAGGTCTGTACAACTCGTAATTGGAGACCAATAAAGTATATTTAAATCTAGGCTTCTGGATGTGCAAAGAACTTGTCCTGTTGAGTCTGTTCAATACATGTGTTACATTGAAACAAGAAAACAGGCATCTCTTCATTAAGGGTCTAAAGGCCCACATGAAATTTTCTAGTGCCACAGTTATTGACTTGTCTTTTTCCTTTAAAATTTCACAAAATCAGAGTGTGTGCTGTTCCCCTCCCTGTGTCCATGTGTTCTCATTGTTCAGCTCCCACTTACATATGAGAATAAGCAGGATTTGACTTTCTGTTCAGGCATTAGTTTGCTGAGGATAATGGCTTCCAGCTCCAACCATGTCCCTCCAAAGACATAATCTCATTCCCTTTTATGGTTCCATAGTATTCTCTGGTATGTACTTACCACATTTTCTTTATCCAGTCTATCACTGATGGGCATTTAGGTTGATTCCATGTCTTTGCTATTGTGAATAGTGCCGCAATGAACACATGCATGCACATATCTTTATTAATAGAAAGATTTATGTCCCTTTGGGTATATACTCAGTAATGGGATTGCTGGGTCAAACGATATTTTCCTCTCTAGGTGTTTGAGGAATTCCCACACTGTCTTCCACAATGGTTGAGCTATTATACATTCCCATCAAGAGTGTAAAAGCGATATTATTTCTCCACAGCCCCACCAGCATCTGTTGTTTCCTGACTTTCTAATAATCACCATTCTGACTGGCGTGAGATGGTATATCATCGTGGTTTTGATTTGCATTTCTCTAATGATTAGTGATGCTGAGCTTTTCTTGATGTTTGCTTACCACATAAATGTCATCTTTTGAGAAGTCTCTGTTCATATCCTTTGCCTGCCATTTAAAGTTTGTTTTTCTCTTTTAAATTTGTTTCAGTTCCTTGTAGATGCTAGATATGAGACTTTTGTCAGACAAATAGATTGCAAAAATGTTCTCCCATTCTGTAGGTTGTCTTTTACTCTGATGATAGTTTATTTCGCTGTGCAGAAGCCCTTTAGTTTAACTAGATTCCATTTGTCAATTTTTGCCTTTGTTGCAACTGCTTTTGGTGTCTTTGTCATGAAATCATTGCCCGTGCCTATGTCCTGAATGGTATTGCCTAGGTTTTCTTTTAGGGTTTTAATAGTTTTGGGGTTCACATTTAATTCTTTAATTCATTTTGAGTTTTTTTTTTTTTTTAATATGTTGTAAGGAAGGGATCTAGTTTCAGTATTCCACATATCGCTAGCCAGTTCTCCCCACACTATTTATTAAATAGAGAATCATTTCTCCATTGCTTGTTTTTGTCAGGTTTGTCAAAGATCAGATGGTTGTAGATGTGTGGACTTATTTCTGAATTTTCTATTCTGTTCCATTCGTCTATGTGTCTGTTTTTGTACCAGTACAAAACTGTTTTGGTTACTGTAGTCTTGTAGTATAGGTTGGAGTCAGGTATCTGTAATGCCTCCATCTTTGTTATTTTTGGTTAGAACCAAATTAGCTATATGGGCTCTTTTTTAGTTTCATATAAATTTTAAATCAGTTTTTCTAATATAGTGAAGAATGTCAATGGTAGTTTAATGGGAATACCATTGTATCTATAAGTTACTTTGGTCAGTATGGCCATTGTTTCTCCATTTGTTTGTGTCCTCTCTTATTTTTATTATTATTATTTTTTGAATAGTTGTTTGTAGTTCTCCTTGAAGAGGTCCTTCACTTCCCTTGTTAGCTGTATTCCTGTGTAACAATTGTGAATGGGAATTTATTCATGATTTGGCTACTTGTGTATTGTTGGTATATAAGAATACTTGTGATCTTTGCACATTAATTTTTTATCCTGAGACTCTGCTGAAGTTGCTTATCAGCTTAAGAAGCATATGAATTGACTGGCTGAGTGTGGTGGCTCACTTCTGTAATCCCAGCACTTTGGGAGGCTGAAACAGGTGGATCACCTAAGGTCAGGAGTTCTATACTAGCCTGGCACACATGGTGAAACCTCACCTCTATTAAAAATATAAAAATTAGCCAGGTGTGGTGGCAGGGACTTATAATCACAATTACTCGGGAGGCTGAGGCAGGAGTATTGCTTGAACCCGGGGGGCAGAGGTTGCAGTGAGCAGAGATCGCACCATTGCATTCCAGCCTGGGCAACAGAGTGCGATTCTGTCAAAGAAAAAAAAAATATATATATATATATATATATATATATATATATATATATATATAGGCTGAGACAATGGGGTTTTCTAGACACAGGATCATGTCATCTCCAAACAGAGACAGTTTCCTCCCCTCCTATTTGAATGTCTTTTATTACTTTCTGTTGCCTAATAGATCTGGCCAGAACTTCCAACACTATGTTCAATAGCAGTGGTGAGAGACGGCATCTTTGTCTTGTGCTGGTTTTCAAAGGAAATGCTTCTAGCTTTTGCCCATTCAGTTTGATATCAGCTGTGTGCTTGTCATGAATGGCTCTTATTATTTTGAGGTATGTCCCATCAATTCTTAGTTTATTGAGGGTTTTTTAACATGAAAGAATGTTGAATTTTATCAAAGGCAATTTCTTTATCTATTGTGAAAATCATTTGGGTTTTGTCTTTAGTTTGGTTTGTGTGATGAATTATGTTTATTGATTTGCATATGTTGAACCAGACTTGCATCCCAAGGATGAAGTCCACATGATCATTATGGATAAATTCTTTAATGTGCTGCTGGATTTGGTTTGTATTTTATAGAGGATTTTTGCATCGATGTTCATCAGGGATATTGGGCTGAAGTTTTCTTTCTTTATTGTGTCTCTGCCAGGTTTTGGTATCAGGATGATACTAGCTTCAATAAATGAGTTAGGGAGGAGTCCCTTGTTTTCAATTGTTTGAAATAGTTTCAGAAGAAATGGTATCAGCTTATCTTTGTACCTCTGGTAGAATTCAGCTGTAAATCTGTCTGGTCCTAGTCTTTTTGTTTGTTTGTTTGTTTGGTCAGCTATTTATAACTGCCACAATTTCAGAACTTGTAATGGATCTATTCAGGGATTCAACTTTTTCCTGGTTCTCTCTTGGGAGGTTGTATGTGTTCAGTAATTTGTCTATTTCTTCTAGATTTTCTAGTTTATTTGCAGAGAAATGTTTCATAGTATTCTCCGGTGGTTGGTTGTATTTCTCTGGGGTCAGTGGTGATATCCCTTTATCATTTTTTATTGTGTCTATTTGCTTTTTCTCTCTTTTCTTCTTTATTAGTCTAGGTTAGACTAGGTAGCAGTCTATCTATTTTCTTATTTTTTTCCCCAAACCAGCACCTGGATTCATTGATTTTTGAAGGATTTTTTTTGTGTCTCCATCTCCTTCAGTTCTGTTCTGCTCTGATCTTGGTTGTTTCTTGATTTCTGCTCTCTTTGGGGATTTTTTGCTCTCGATTCTGTAGCTCTTCTAGTTTTAATGTTAGGGTGTCAATTTGAGATCTTTCTAGCTTTTTGATGTGGGCATTTAGTACTACACATTTTCCTTTTAACACTGTTGTAGCTACATCCCAGAGATTCTGGTATATTATCTCTTTGCTCTCATTGGTTTCAAAGAACATCCTTATTTCTGCCTTCATTTCGTTATGTACCCAGCAGTCATTAAGGAACAGGTTGTTCAATTTCCATCTAGTTGTGTGGTTTTGAGTGAGTTTCTTAATCTTGAGTTCTAATTTGACTGTGCTCTGGTCTGAGAGACTACTATGATTTCAGTTTTTTTTGCGTTTGCTGAGAAGTATTTTACTTCCAATTATGTGATCAACTTTAGAGTGAATGCCATGTAGCCCAAGAAGAATGTATATTCTGTTGTTTTTGGGTGGAGCATCCTATTGATTTCTGTCAGGTCCACTTGATCCAGAGCTGAGTTCAAGTCCTGAATATCTTTGTTAATTTTCTGTCCCTATGATCTAATATTGACAGTGGGGTGCTAATGTCTCTCACTATTACTGTGTGGGAGTCTACGTCTCTTTGTATGTCTCTAAGAACTTGTTTTATGAATCCAGACACTTTTGTATTGGGTGCATATATATTTAGGATAGTCAGCTCTTCTTGTTGAATCAAACACTTTACCACTGTGTAATGTCTTTTTTTTTCTTTTTTGATTTTTGTAGGTTTAAAGTCTGTTTTGTCAGAAACTAGGATGGCAATTCCTGCTTTTTTCTGTTTTCTATTTGCTTGGTACATTTTCCTCCATTCATTTATTTTGAGGCTATGCGTGTCTTTGCATGTGAGATGGGTCTCTTGAATATAGCACACCAATAGATGGGTCTTAACTCTTTATCCAGCTTGCCATCCTATATCTTTGAATTGGGGCATTTTATAATATTGGTTACCTATTACATTTAATACCTATTACACATTAAACTCACTATGTATTATATTAATATTAAGTTTACCTTTAATTAATATGTATTAATATTAATAGTAAGTTTAACATTTATATTTATATAATAATATTATATTAAAAAGGTAACTGATATTACATTTAAGGTTAATATTGTTATGTATGAATTTGATCCTGTCATCATGATGCTAGCTGGTTATTTGCAGACCTGTTGATGTAGTTGCTTCATATGTCGTTGGTCTTTGTACTTCAGCGTGCTTTTATAGTGACTCATAATGGCTTTTCTTTTCCATATTTAGTGCTTCCTTTAGGAGCACTTGCAAAGCAGGCCAGGCAGTGACAAATTTCCTCAGCATTTGCTTGCCTGAAAACAATTTTATTTTTTCTTTGCTTAGGAAGCTTAGTGTGGCCAGAAATGGAATTCTGGTTGGAAACTCTATTCTTCAGGAATGTTGAATATTGGCCCCAATTTCTTCTGGCTTGTAGAGTTTAGGCTGAGAGATCTACTGTTAGTCTGATGGGCTTCTCTTTGTAGGTGACCTGGCCTTTCTCTCTGGCTGCCCTTAACATTTTTTCCTTCATGTTGACTTTGGAGAATCAGATGATTATGTGTCTCAGGGATGACCTTCTCATGGAGTATCTTATTGTGGTTCTCTGGATTTTCTGAATTTGAATGTTGGCCTGTCTTGCTATGTTGAGGAAGTTCTCCTGGATGATATCCTGAAGCATGTTTTCCAACTTGGTTCCATTCTCCCTGTCTCTTTTAGGTATCCCAATCAATCGTAGGTTCAGTCCTTTTACATAATCCCATAGTTCTTGGAGATTTTGTTCAATCCTTTTTATTCTTATTTCTTTAATCTTGACTGCCTGTCTTATTTATGCTGATGTGCAGAAACCACATCCGCCCCCTCTCCACAGGGGCACCATCCTAGGGAAATCAGAGTTCTGTCCATAAACCTCTGGCTGGAGTTGCTGAAATTCCCACAGGGAGATCCCGCCTGGTGAGGAAGGATGGGGCTGAATATGGCTTAAAGAGGCAGTCAGGCCACAATCTGCCACAGCTGCTGTGGTGCACTGTGGGAAATTCCTCCTGGGTTCAAACCACCCAGTCTCCCTGGCATCAGCAGGAGAAAACAACAGACTGGAGCTGAAGTGATGGCTGCTGCTCCTCCCACTGGGAGTTCAGTTGTCTTAGGCAGAAGGCAGCCACAAGATGGTGGACACCCCTCCCCTAGGTGAAGTGTTGGTGTTTGTCCCAGATGACAGTGATCCTGCTCTGTCAGACACCTCCGTTGCAATACAGGAGGTATTTACTCATCATTTTCATTTCAATAATGGAGGTATTTACTCACCATTTTCATTCTTCTCGGTGGGAGTCTCTGACTGCACCTCCAATACTTGGCCATCTTGCCTACCCGCTATACTTTTTAGCAGAGAACCCAAAGGAAAATAGTCAGTAGAAGTAAAAGTAAATAAGTTGATATGGACTGAGACAATTTTGAACTTGAAACCTAAAATAAATAATCAAATTGCATACAAAATGTAGTGAAAGGCCTATATTATTCATGAGATATTACATGGGACAAATTATATTTTATACAGAGAATATTAGAATCCGAATTTAACCCTGGTGAAGAGTAGCAGGGACTATGTGAGGAATTCAGAACCCTCAGCTAACCATGCCAGCACACAGAGCAGAGTGAATTTCTGGTAGGGTTCTGGAAAGGGATTATATGACAGTAATTTATTCAACAAATTGGGTGCATCTATGAGACAGGTAGAGAAGCTGCAATCCAGTGTCCCTGTGGAGCTGGGGAAAGTAAATTTAACACATTTATTATTGAATGCCACCAGATACCTGGGAGTGGAATGTGAAGACTAGCTCCAAATTCTATTTTACATGAGTGTGAAAGTAATTTCTAATGTAAGCCGAGCTCTGTGTCTCTGATAGTGGTAATGTGAACTGAGGCAAATTATGAATGCTTTTAGTACACATGGTTGGGCAGGTAAAGAAAAGGCAAAGGCTGAAGAAGAAATATCTGAATGTTAATAACCTCTTTCTTTGGTTTGTGAGTTTAGATGACCCTTTGTATTATAAACGTGGTGCAGAAAAATGGATGCTTAGCCAGAGAGCTGGCCTGTGAAAAGAAATGCCTTAAATTTAAATGGAAAATAATCTAAGGATTGTCATCAGGTTAGTGATGGAAAACAAAACAATAATAACAGCTGCAGAACATAAATACATTGGAGTTTTCAAAACACTTTGGAGGAAACCAGCATTTCATTTACAGATATTATTTTGAATACATAAAGGACAGGTAGTAGACAATTTTCATTTTTCCAAGCACTCACGACAGTATTTTCCTCCATTCAGGCTGCCAAAATATGTTAAATATTTTTAGCAAAATAATATTTAGGTTATCCACATTTGAGAAAATTCACATTTCCTGAACAAATTATGCTAGTGTTTACTTAGGGTTTTGAATCATAGAAAAAAAAATTGAAAATACGAAAATTAGAATGCTAAATTAAAGATTGTGTGCATTAATATTAGGCAATTGATTGAGCATTTGTTGAAACTTTATAATTATTTCTGAATGCTCTGCAGAGTAGAGTATAACAAAAAGATTCAGAACCTGTGCTTGGGGAGCTCTATGACTACGTTAATGGCTTATTCCCTTGATCATTCACTTTTTTTAGTGTAAATGAAGAAAATATCTATAAGCATTTTAAGATTAATTGTTTAATTTAATTTTTATTTTTTAATATTAAATGAGATAATGCATATTGTAAACCCCACCTTGACCTATATTTATGAATAAAACCAAGATGCTCATCTGAGGCCAGTAGGTAGGGCCCACCAGAAGGGCAGTTGCACAAGGATCTTCAGAGGCTACATATCCTGTAGGTAGAGAAAGGCGTGTAGGTTTGATATATTAATAATGCCTAAGCCAATGATACAAAGGAACACTCATTTAGAATCTCACTTAAAAATAATTCTATCTCCAAGCCTTGGTCTTCTGTAGATAATGAAACGACTTCATTAGTGTCACCTAGACTTACTAAAAGTACATATTCCTGGACCTTTTCTTAAGAAGACATTCTGAATCATAATCTAACTTTTTAAAACGTTTCCACATAGTTTCTATTTGAGCTAAAATTTGAGAACCACTGCTTTATATTAGGTTGGTGAAAAAGTAATTCTGTTTTTGCCATTAGACCACAATTACTTTTGCACTAACCTAATAAAATAATGTATAATTTCTTCAGAGAAAAAGGCTTTGGGTGAAAAGTAAATAAACTGTTTTTACTGAAAATTCTCTAAACTATTGGCAAACCTGCCAGTAATGCTTAGATTCCAACTTAATTGAGTATAACAAGAAAGGGAAACAGGTATTTTTGATGTTTATACCGAGAGTATCTCTCACTAGAAACTATAGGTAGGAATCACCCTACCTATAGTTTTTTCAAAGTTAAATTTATTTATAGTCATGTTAAAATAAACACCTTTTTCTCTTGCCATATATCAGAGTCTTAAAATACATCTCCTCTTTTGTAGTTTTGCCTAAGGCTGCAACACTAAGAAACATATATTAACAACAGAGCAGCTTTTGAAGAGCAAGCCAAAACATATTCTGATCTAGTTTTTATTCCAGTAAAATATTTTGTAATTCAGGTCTTCTACTTGGAGAGTTTTAAAAGGAGTGTTTTAAAAGCAGGAGTTAGAAATTCTGCATTACTCTGGGGTCACCTCAAACCAAGTGAGGGAGATTTAAAGAGAAACATTAAAGATTCTGATAAGGACCCACAAGACGTTGACTGTTCCTAAAGGAATCTAAAGGTGAGAAAATATGGAGAGATAAATTTCTTCCTGGTCGCAGAGCAACCAGACTGAAGGCTACATTGGAAGTTGGCTGTATATGCCCCTTAAGTGGAACACTATCTGATTCCTTTGCATATACATGATGCCAGAAAAGAGAATAAGCTTAGAGGCATCCATTAACAAAACACTTTTTTTTTTTTTTTTTTTAAGATGAAATCTCACTCTGTCACCCAGACTGGAGTGCAATGGTGTGATCTTGGCTCACTGCAGCCTCCACCTCCAGGGTTCAAGCGATTCTCCTGCCTCAGCCTCCCGAGTAGCTGGGACTACAGGCATGTGCCACCACGCCCAGCTAATTTTTGTATTTTTATTAGACGGGGTTTCAGCATGTTGGCCAAGATAGTCTCGATCTCTTGATCTCATGATCTGCCTGCCTGGGCCTCCCAAAGTGCTGGGATTACAGGCGTGAGCCACAGTACCCAGCCTAATAAAATTCGTTCTAAAAGGACTCTCAGAAGAGGCATTATAACTTCCACAGAAAAGAGACCTAACAGAAGTCAGAGGAATAAATAAGACAAAAGGTTACTGGCAGGATGAGGCAAAGCTCACATTTTGCATTAAGCAAACTGCGGTAAAAAAATGATAAGAGATGAATCTCTGAGGGCCTTGCAACAGTCCCTGTAATGGAGATGGTGGATCTGCGCTCAGCATCCATTCCATCCTCCTTTTAGTGTATCTCCTTGTACAGCAGAGAATGAAAAGCTGCACTACATTTGCTTGTATTTTCCAGATTTATCTGCAGCTTACTTGTAGATAAAATTTAGATTTGGCCTACCAGGTGTATTTTTGTGGGATAGTGAAGGTGGAAGTAGGGTGGGGCTGAAATTTTTGCTGGTTCTGTGGTTTCTACTGACATGCACAATTGCAGAAGTCCTTGTTTTTCTGTGTTAGGATTCTGAAATTATCAGTCACTAACTTACATATGTCAAGGGGGAAGACATGCGGCAACTGTTTGCTGATGTCATCCACTTTCAGGAGCCTGAAGTTTTCCGAATGTGACAGGTTTCCGATATCGTGATTTTTGATTGAAGCTATGGCAATGCCAATATTCTCTGGATTAGACAAATCAGCACCTTTTTGGAGTCCTGCTTCTGTTATTTATAACTTTGGGAGACATTTCTGAAAGCCTCTTTCAAGAGTCACCTGCGTCTGCTCCCTTCATTTCCTAGATAACAATAAAACCTTAACATTTTCTAAATAGTTCTTTTATCTTAAAATAGCTGGCATGGACACTTGTATAGAATGGAATCATAACTGGTGTAATATTTGATGCCAGAAGTAGTTGTAGAATACAGGCACTCAGAGATATAGTAGTCTGAGATTGGTTCTTTCTGGCTGAGTTTGAAGTCACTGGTGTTTACGTGAACATTAGAAAACTGAGGCTGATATTTCCATAGAAAATTATGGCAAAACAATTATTTAGAATGAAGTGCTGAAGTAAAATATCTATCAAATGTAAGGTTTTGGTAGACTGAAATTGTTCTACAATAGCTTACCATGGCAAAAATAAAAAAATATAAGGATACTACAATAAGTTGACAATGTGATGGATAACTTAAACATAAAAAGAACAAGTCCAGGGAATAGCTAAGTCCAGGATTTGTCAAAAAAACAAGTCCAAGGTCTGTGGGAACTCCCTTGACTGCCCTTATTCTTACCTTTGATCATGTGAGTGGCCCAATTAACACAGATATGGCTTGTCTTTTATGTGAGAAGTAGGGCTTTGTTTGAGAAAGAGAGAATTTGCATGATGGCATTAGGGTATATCTGGATGACCCAAAGCCCCAGTTTCCCCTGAACCTTACAGAATTGAAGCAGTAGTCCTCATCCTTTGTCAATTGGATGGATTCTGCCTTGTTTGGAAATACTGCAATGACCACATCTATGATAGTTACCTATTAGGAAGCTGTCAATCACCTTCATTATCTACCCTGACAATTTCTCAGTGTCAGAAGACATGTAATTCAATCACATCACATCCTGCACCAGAAGGACATATGGACCATGTATCCAATAGATAAATAGGAAGAGAATGAAGAGAAGAGAATGTAACACATGAAAAGAAGGCTTATACATCAAAGAATTGTAAACTTTGCTAACTTTCAGCAACTCAAATCTGAAGAATATATGTAATAAATGGTTCTCAAAATGAGATAGAATTGTAAGAAATTCAGTGTTAGAGAAAGTGACTGATATGGGTAGCTTTGTTACATGTAGAGTTTCAAATAGGTATTTCAGTTGAGTACCTGGAAATTGTCTTACCATTTTCTTACCTGGTTGACTGAAATGTGAACTCAAAAAATCCCCACCCTAAATGAGGTTGCTATGCCGAAACAATACTATTCTTTTTGCTCCAGATCAAGGGAGTGGATTGCCTTGATCTAAGCTATGGTGAAGCAACTCTGCCGCTTGATCTTTATGGCCCACGATCCAATGTTACTCAAATATCTAAGTGAAATTTGTGATAAACACTGATAAGAGAACCACTGCAAAGTGCTCTAGTGTTTAGGAAAGTAGCTGAGCATGCTTTCTTTGGTTAACATCTATTTTAATTTTGAGAGATAGCTCTTGGCTTCCTAGCAGCAGTAAACATTGTTATTAAAAGCATTGATTCTGGAGTCAAATTGACTGTTTCCAAAAAAATGGCTCATTCGCTCATTAGTTTATAACTGTAAGTAAGCTATTTAACATTTTTGCACCCCAACTGAGCATCTCTAAACTGAGAGTAATAATAGTAGCTATCCAATAAAGTTTTTGTGAGTACTAGCTAAATTAATATAAAACTTCAGATTTCCCTACAATCTTTTCTGCTGTGCTTTTCCTAATCTCAGATAACGGACAAAAGCATAGGTTTGTTCTTCTTCTTCTTCTTTTTTTTTTTTTCCTTAGTTTTGCTCTTCATGTTACTCTTTGTTTTCTACTCTATGGTAAATCCATATAAAATTTATGTTTTTATCTGTCTTCATATCTGTAACTTCCTTCTATTTCTACTGATATCAATTCTATAATTATTGTCTCCAGCTTGCATTGCTATTTTAGCCTATAAGGGGCCGGGTGTGGTGGCTCACATCTGTAATTCCAGAACTTTGGGAGCCTGAGGCAAGAGGATCGTTTTGAGATCAGGAGTTTGAAACCAGCCTGGGAAACATGGCAAGACCCTGTGTTTACAAAATATATTTTAAAAAAACAAAACATTAGCTGGGCCTGGGAGTGTGTCCATAGTCCCAGCTACTTGGGAGGATAATGTGGGAAGATTGCTTGAGCTAAAGAAGTCAAGGCTGTAGTGAGCCATGTTCATACCACTGCACTCCAGTCAGCCTGTGCAACAGAGTGAGACCTTCTCTCAAATAATAATAATAATAATAATAATAATAATAATAATAATAATAATTCCCTGCAAGGAGTTTCTGTTTTATCTTTGATGATCTACAGCATATTGTGATCACAATAATCAGAACAGTTCTGCTAAAATTTAAATCAAATCATGTCAAGCCTCTGCTAAAATCATCTGGTTGTACCCACTCTGTGCACAATTAAAATCAATGTATAACAAGTATCTACAAGGCTCCACACAATCTGTTCCTGTGTTACTTGTTGGAACTTATTTTCTTTGCTCAGTTATCATCTTTACAATGAGAGAATAGCATAAGCTATCATATTTAAAATAGGAGCTGCTCTTTCCCCCTGCAACTGACACTCTTTAGTCTTTTTTTTCTGCTCATTTTTTTTCAGTCACTTAATACCTTTTAACCTAACGCATAATATTTTTAATAAGTAAATTATTGCATTTTTCAAATCCCACTAAGATGTGTGCCCTATATGAAAAGTTATTTTGTCTACATTGATAAAATTCCAGTTTCTAAATAATGTCTGGTATATAAAATAGACACTCTAAATGATGATAAATCAATGAATAAGTCATCAAACCAATGACAATATATTAAGTGCTTAATGCAATGCCTGTAAATAAAACTGTTAGCTATTACTATAATTATTATTACTAATCATCTTTGTCCTTTGTATTAGTCTGTTTTCATACTGCTATACGGAACTTACCAAGACTGGGTAATTTATAAAGGAAAGAGGTTTAATTGACTCACAGTTCAGCATGCTGGGGAGTCCTCAGGAAACTTACAATCATGGTGGAAAATGAAGTGGAAGCAAGGCACCTTCTTCACAAGGCAGCAGAAAGGAGAGGTGCTGAGCGAAGGGGTAAGAGTCCCTTATAAAACCATCAGATCCCATTAGAACTCCCTCACCATCAAGAGAACGTCATGGTGTAAACCGCCCCCACGATTCACTTACCTCCATCTGGTCTTTCCCTTGACACCTGGGGATTATGGGGATTACAATTCAAGATGAGATTTGGGTGGGGACACAAAGCCTAACTACATCAGCATTGAATAAACTACTAACCATCACACATCTTGTAAACATCCAACAAGCATCCTGAGTTGACTATCATTCACTGGGTGTTATTTTATCTATTAAGCCACAGGGTTGGCCTATTCAGTAGCACTGCATAATCAAATAGATGAGGGTATACATACATTTTATGAGCAGAAGTTTCACATTTGTAGGAAAACTATGCCAGCAGCAGTGTTTCAATGCAAAACAATGGTTTCATGGGGAATTCTTGGTGAAAAGATTGTTAAGTAAAGAAATAAATCCAGCCTCCTTTATAGTTTTTGTTTTCTACAAATAAATACCAGTCAGAAGAGGACTGCTGTAACATTAGGGCTCTACTCAGTACTGACTCTGAAATATAATGGAAAAAGAAAATATCTTCAGCAAGAACTTCAGGTGTTACATATGGGTGTCCACTTTGGTTGAAAGGTGAGATTTTCAGAGTTATGAATCTGTGCTGATTTATGAACAGTGGCTATCATTTGCCCAGTTAAGAATTTGAGAGGAACAAGATTGTAGAAATGGTGCCTAGTGGAGTGGAGAAAATACAGGAGGATGGGCTTCAAGATGGGATATTTTCCATGATGTGAAAATAGCTGAGACTCATCTGGATATTCACAAAAAGACATCCAGAGGAATAATAACTTTTAATAATTTGGTGAAAAAGATGAACTAGTCAATAGACTTCAGCCATAACCTTTTCCTAGTTTTCTCAGCACTTGCTGAATGGATTCAAGAACCAAATGATCATAGTGGCAGAAATGGAATTTCCACATTGTTAAAAAAGGTTGATGATAACTGTATCTTCTGGTAGTAGAGACCAATGCTAAACTACAAGTATCTTGCTGTGGGATGACTAATCATCTGGTGACAAGTTATTTTCAATTTGATTGTGGAAGACAAAAAACAATCATTAGATATAGGCTGGTTATGTATTCTTAAAGGGTGTCCACCTCATAGTCTTCATAACCTGTAAGTGTTACCTTATGTGGAAAAAAAAATGTACTTTGTAGATGTGATTAAATTAAGGATCTTGAGATGAAGAGATTATCCTAGATTATCCAAGTGGGTCTTCAATTCAATTACATATATCCTTGTAAAAGAGAGACAGAGGGAGATTTCAGATACACAGGGAAGGCAATGTTAAGAGAGATTTAAATATTCTGGCCTTGAAGATTGGAGTGATGTGGCCACAAGTCAAGGAATCTTAGCAGCCATCAGAGGTGAAAGCGACATGAAACAGACTGTCCACTAGGACTTCAACAGGAGATACTGCCTTGCTGACACACTGACTTCTGGCCAATAATACTGATTTAGGACATCTGACCTCCAGACTGTATCAGAATACATTTCTGTTGTTTTAAGTTTGCAATCATTTGTTACAGCATCTATACAGAACTCATACACCAGAATATACATTTATGCTAGAAAATATTTCTTTCTTACTTGCAATACCACATGCCTTATTCTTATCATAGTATTCTACACAATAATGATGAACTATAAATAAGTTTTAAATAAAATGATGTAAGGCAATTGACTATTTCTCATGAGATTCTCTTACTCTGTATTGCACAATTCTGAATCATCTAGCCTTATAAAATAAGTTGTAACATTTATACATTTCTTTACAGCACATAGTAGGAAATTTTTATTACTATTTTATTTGTTTTGAAGTTTTAACGTCAAAAGAATGGATCACAAGTAGACCAGTGCTAGATAGTGATTTTTGTGATAGATTGACTGGAATAATCCTTTTCATCCTGCTTATATTTTGTGTTTCCATGATATGAATAATAACAATTTAAATGTTTCATTTCTTAGACAACATTGCAGCTGAGATATTATAGATCATGTACATTTAAGGGGAGAGGGTAGGTAGAAACTGTACTTTCTATGTTGCTTTTGCTATTCCTCCTGAAATAAGGCATTTAAATTTTTGTTTTCCCTCTGAGACACCATGAACACAGAGGATAATTCATGAGTGGTTGCTGAGAAACAGGGCTCACGGTATGTATCTTTCCCATAAAGATCACAACAAGCACACACATGACACAGAATTAAGCAGCAGTATAAATAGCTTACTGATTATGGTGGCTTTCAGATGTTTGTGGTTGCCTAATACTGGCAATGGTGGTGGTGATGGTGGTGTGGATCTGGGGCAGCTGTTATAGCAGCTTACTTCTATGATGCACCTATGAACATTATACCTGGATTATGATTATTGATAGAGTTAAGTCTATCATTCATGCTTTTTATATGTTCTATTTTTAAAATCTTTTTTCTCATTTCTACCTGTTTTTGAAATTCCATCTATCCCTTTTGTTGTAATCTATCTATCTGTCATCTATCTATCTATCTATCTATCTATCTATCTATCTATCTATCATCTATCAATCATCTATTTATCTTCTATATCTATCTATCATCTATCTCTCTATCTATCTATCATCTATTTTGTAGACAAGAGCAGTCTATGCAAAATACAGGGTGTAATGTTGTAATGTTGTTAGCGTGGGGCAGAAAATAATGCCTTATAGAAACTTCTTGTTCTTGGTATAATTCCTTCTTATAAATTGTCAAATTTAACAATTCTACCAAGTCAGAAACAGAGGAAAGAGAAGAAACACAAAGAAATGTATACGTTGATTATTTTATGCACTGGACTTATAATTTCTTACAATTTGTTTGTGATTTTAATTTTCTGGCTTCTCACAATTTATACTACATGTTGTAGTATTTCTTTGAAAAAGAAAATGTACTTAAGCAAATAATCCTCTAAATCTAAAAAAAGTAACTGGCTATGAAAGGAAGTTCTTAATGCTTACAGCAGTCACATAAAATAACTTAAAAGGAAAAGAAGAAACATAATATTTAGCCTTGTGTGTTACGAATAAAGTTTTTACCCAGGAGTTTTTAAGGTAAATAAGCATAAAATATTCAATAAGTAGAAATTTTCTCCAATGTACTAGGGACTGCTCGAAAATAATAAAGGATAATAACGGAGGTGTCGATAGAATGTAAAAGACTAGAGAAACATAAATTAAGCTGTGTAATAATAGACTTTGTAGTCTTTTTCACTCCACTGAGGTTAGATCTTAAAGTTCTAACAAGAAATGTCAAATTTAAGCAAAACAGACTCACACTGTTTGTTTTACTTTCCAGTACTGAGGACTGTATCTGAAACCAGATCTCTTTCTTCTTTTCTATTCTGCTTTTAAATGTCGTTTTAAATAGAATAACACACACATTTATCCGCCTTGTTCCCTTTTCCCCTTTTTGATTTTCAGCTTTTATATCACTCTGTGAAAAACATTCTTTATAGATGAAGCTTCCTGAATGGGTCTTTCATTATTTCAAAAAAAGCATGTATTATAGGACTTAGTCTATTATATTTTGACTAAGTCCCATAATTTACAGCTTTATTCTTCTTTGCAAAATAACCTAAAAATGTGGTGACAGATATAACATTTTCCCAATAAATATTTAGGAGCATGTCAAGGAAATCTCATGCTTATTTTACACAAATAAAATACATATGATTTCCAAAAATATGAATTTGATGATTAATTTTACTGAGTGAAAAGAATTTCTGTATCTGAGACTTAAAGTGAGATTTATAATTACAAATGCTATATATATGTTAGATTTATATGCTTTTTCAGAATTAAAAGAAAGTCATAGAGCCCTCATTGCCCTGTTTTCTTTTTGCTGCAGAGTTGTATGTGAATGTATGTATACTTATTGCATACGCATGTATGTAGGTGAATGTGTAAGGACACGAGCTCACGCATGTGTATGTATGTATATGTATGTGTATTCCCTCTCCGATAAAATCAACTTGCTCTTTTCTAAAGATGAAGTGAACATTTCTTCCTTCAGTCAGTTTATTTCCTGTACTTGGAAAACTCTTCTCTATCATTCTCCACCCATGGAAGCTCATGGCAGCTGGGATCCTGATCTAATAATGCCATGTGGTGGAGCTAGTTTCACCTATTTCATCTCGAGGCTATGTATTCATTTCTGGAAGCTAAGAACTTGATTTCTTTCATCTTATTCACTGTAGGGTCTCCTAATTGGTTGTTGTTCAAAAACTGTTTGCTATACGCATGAGTGATTTTTGTCCGCATCATCTAAAGTGTCTTAATTCCTTATCATCTCTGTTTGAAAACAGGTTTGTAATTTCTTTGATTCAGTGTTCCCACAGATGTTGAGAGGCAAGTGCTCTATAAAGTGCCCATGGAAAGAAGATTTATAGCTGTTTTTCATTTCTTCTGCTGCTTTAGTGGCCTTGTTAGGAAAGCACACAATGTAGCTCAAAGCAGTCTAAGATACTAAAGCATCATAATAAAGAGTTTGGATTTCATTTTTTTTTTTTACATAAACAAAATAAAATAATATCTATCTCACATGCTCTTTAAAAGAAAAATGAAGTGATACTTGTAAAATGCACAGCAAAGGACAAGCACATAATAAACAGGCAATAATGGCAGATTAATAATAAAAATCTTTGGTTTTAATGAATACAGTAATTTTTCCCAGTCAAGAGAATCTTAGAATTACTTCTGTAATATCCTTTACGGCCACTGCTGTGTATGGTTTACACCACTTATTGTTACATAACTAGTAATAGTTAATAAATAAACCTTTAAGAAGTTTTTTAGTTTGGGAAATAAATTATATGATCATCCTACTCCTAGTCTGTCTGTCTTCATTTCCCCTCTACTATTTAAAAGTATATTGATCCGCCTACACATTATGGAACTGGAAAAATCTAGTGATTCAAGAAGCAAAATTATCAAGCACTACTTTCTTTTCTCTCCTATTTAGGAAGAACATAAATAAAGTTTTATGTTATGCCATATTAAAATATCTCGCTACGTTATAAGAATAATTGCATTTTTCATGTTTCAAAAAATGCCATTAAAAAGTGTATACCTCTTTTAGTATTGAAATTGCATCATTTCATATTTTGCTTGATAGAAAACTATGCATTTTTTTGTATAAAAATGACTTCTTACCGTGAGACACAATCAAAAGCTATAAAATCCACTGACATAATCCAACCATAGAAACTCTGTCCTCATTGGTTTCCCTTTTAATGCACATAGGGCTCTGTCCTGATCATTGATCCTCAAAGGGATGTTTGCCATTTGTTTTTAGAAGAAAAATGTATTCCCTTATGGAAAGAAGGGTAGAGAAAGGATACAGCTGGTTTTGTTTTGTTTTTTTCCCCATCTTCCCTTTTCATTGTGCAGTGTTGCACGGTAATTGATGCCTAGGTCTGCTGCAATTTTCATGTGAATAGTACTCTTATTCTGAAGATGACAGAGCAAAATGATGAGAAAAACCTGTATCTTAATAACATCATTAAGTCACTGAACTATGAAATGGCCCACCTCCAGTCTTCTTGTTAATTTATGTAATAAATGTCTGAATTGTTTAAGTCATTATTACAGTGGTATTATTTAACTTACAGTGAAGCATTATAATGGCTACAGATTTAAAGCCAGTTATGCTAGGAGCAAATTTTAAACCATTTCATAATTTTTCTCCTTCCTTACTGTTTGTCTGTTACATTTTCTCTTTTCCTAGATTTAAGATTTTAAGATAATACCTGCATTACTTACATCAATTAACTTCATTATTATTATATAAACTTTCTCCTTTTCAGATATTTTTCTGGCCTTTAAAAACATTGTGATTAAGATCAGATACTTCTTCAATTTGATCTCGAGGCTAATACTTAAACAGACTGAATGATGAAGAGATGCCCAGCATCAATAATATTAATTTCCTCAAACCTTGGATATTATTGATCTGTTTAAGTGTTGACTTGCCTTTAAATATTTCTTTCAAAATGTCTTCAAAATACCTTTGCTTTATTTTGTAAAATTACAGATGTTCTAACATATTCCATTTTATTTATTCTTACACTAAACCTTGTAGAAGCATGAGCTATG
This sequence comes from Colobus angolensis palliatus, assembly GCF_000951035.1. Lineage (NCBI taxonomy): Eukaryota > Metazoa > Chordata > Mammalia > Primates > Cercopithecidae > Colobus > Colobus angolensis. The sequence goes on along the minus strand of NW_012114364.1, from coordinate 8,228,658 downwards.
GCTTAAAAATTATTAATTTCCATGGTAAGTACAGTGAAGGTAGAATTTAATTTTAATGAAGCCTAGTGTAACAATCATTCCACTCCAGTGAAATCTTCCAAAGCACCAGCTGGAAAACAGCTGTGTCCCATGCTCTTTGACTGTTGTGAAATCTTACTACAACCAAATAAAACAGATGCATCCTTGAAGGTTTTGATGAACTTTGTAAATCTTCAGATCAGGTCTTTCATACTTTATAATAGTTAAAAGGCAAAAAAGGTTCATTTTATTTGGAAGTTCGTTAGTTTCTCTTTGAGGCTCTGCCAAAAATTCAGTTCTCTGTTAACAGATGGAGGTGATACCACATTTGCCTGTTTGGGTACTAGTGTCATTCCTTCTATATAGATAACCAAAGGCATCAGAATTATTTACATCAAAACACACTCTTTATTACAGTGTATAAGTACAAATATATAATTATACACCATAAAGAAATACAAATTCAGAAACTAATGTTTTAGTTAATGGAGCTTCCTCTTTGTTAAAAATTCAGATGAGTAATTCAACAGCGCCAAGAGGAAAATAATTTACATAATCATAAAACTCCCAGCAGTAGGCTATAATAGTAAAGTATCATGAGTTATATGACCCAATAAAAATTACAGACATGGTGATGTGTTCAATATAATGTTTAGAAATTTGAAATTTAAGGCAATAATTTTAATGCCATAGATTTGTACAGGTGTCAGTGTCCCATGAAACTTAGGGAAACCAAATATTACAAAAATATTTGCTTCTAATTAAAGAAGATGTATTCCAAATTGTAAGCAGACTCTTTTCCTAGACTTCTCTATGGGCAAAGCATAGTTCTTATTCGTATCTATATTCCTGCAGCCTACCAACTCCAGTTTTGGTTAAAAATTAGTAGCTAATTATTTAACATGTGGTTGGTTTACATAATTCTCTATTTAACCTATGTAAAAGGCACATAAGGATACTTACAACCTGGGTCATAAATTTTAGTATAAGAGAATCACAGAGCACAAATAAAATGCAAACAAGGAGCTCTGTCTATAAATCTTGACGAATGTTTTTGAGCAGTTTGAATTTAGTCCCAATAGTTATGATATAGCCTATTTAAATACGGTGTGTGCACATAGAAGATGAAAGTAGGAGCTTTTTAGGCAAAATGATGAGCATGACATAGCCAATTGTTTAACTTGTGAGAATGCTGATATAAATAATGTCAAGATTTGGGATTCAGTCTCTGTAAAGGCACAATGTTTTGTTTTAGGGACTCAATCATTTGTAAATGAAGCAATAATTGCCAGCATGCTTATTTTGAACCAGGTATTATGATAATCTTTTGAAACAAGGCAGTTACTGTTTTTACTGTTTTTATTATGCTTAAAGTCTTACACAAAGACCTATGCTATAAAAAGTTACCTACTGTTGGGTGAAAACTGCAGATATATTAATAAATACATGAACATCAAGTCTCAGTTTACTTATAATTCAAAATGTAATAATAATATTTTAAAAGTTTGATAAAGTGATGTGTATGTGTGTCTATATAATATACATAAGTGCTTAGGTGCTTAATAAAAGATAACATAAACACATACATTTGAGTTCAATAAAGAGTTATATAATAATGTTTCTAGTTAAAACAGTTCTCTCAATAATTAACACAATACCTGCTATACAATGCATATTTTCTGAATGAAGAGACAACTATATAAGTGAATTATGGAAAATTAAAAAGTATTTTCTACTACATAGCAATACACTAATAAACATAAAATAAAAAGAAGGAAAGACTTACTATTTCTGAAATGATGGAATAGCTGATAGACTTGTCTCCCACAGACTATAGAAAAACTCTGAAAAAGAAATATACAAATTTAGCAATTTGATGCATTGGAAAGCAACCAAGGGAAATTAGATTTGAAGAGGCAAAAGCCACAAGACAAGAAAATCCATTAAGATGATACCCACCTTAGCCACTTTTCTCCACTTCAGGAAATTTTCTGATTGCCTGTATGAGACAGAAGAAGCTGCAGACTTTGTGATACTCCCAGTCGGTTTTGAGAGGAAAATGGAATCTTAGGGCTAACAATGCAGAAAGAGTCTGAAATAATGGTTAAAATTCTGAGCAATTTGCAACTTGAGAGGGAGTCTCGCTCTGTCGCCCAGAGGACTGCAGTGGCGCCATCTCGGCTCACTGCAAGCTCCGCCTTCCGGGTTCACGCCATTCTCCTGCCTCAGCCTCCCGAGTAGTTGGGACTACAAGAGGCCAGCCACCACGCCCGGCTAATGTTTTGTATTTTTAGTAGAGACGCGGTTTCACCATGTTAGCCAGGATGGTCTCGATCTCCTGACCTCGTGATCCGTCCTCCTCGGCCTCCCAAAGTCCTGGGATTACAGGAACTCTTGACTCTTAAAATGGAATGGAGATGCTGAGGAGCTAAAAAGCAGAGCTCTTAATAGATGATGAAACTCTGATGACTAGAAAGGGAGCCAAGGGTCCAACAAAAAAGTTAGTCAAGACTATTAAAACAGATTCCCTAGGAGTAAAAGCTCGTTAAGGTAGACTCCATAATTTAACTATCTTCTGGTTCTATTCTTAACATTCTTTAAAGAAGATAGAGAATTGAATCTTTTTAATGTGTTATCCACTATGTCTAGTTTATAAAAGGAAACTTCTAGCCATGCAAACACATAATTTAGAGATAAGAATGATCAATAGAATCAGACCTATATATAACTCAGACATTGGAATTACCAAATACTCTTAAATACCTCTTTTGATGTGTTTAGAATTTATAGAAAAAGATGGATATGATAAGTGAAGACTTGGCATATTTGGTAGAAACATGACAATTCTAACAGAAAAAAGTAGAAATTATAGGATGAAAAATACAACATTTGAAAGTAAAATTTTTAGTACCACCAGATGATACTACATAGCAAAATTAAATATTACAGATGAGAGAGACAGTAAATATGAGATCAAGTAAATTTTTTCCAAGCTGAAACTCAAAGAAAATAAAGATTTAAATGTAAAAGAGCCTCAAAAACATGTATGGCAATATCAAATGCTTTGCCATTTGTATACCTGGAGATATAGAAGGAAAGGAGTTGCAATAAGATTCAACAGAAACAAATATTCATAAATCAATAACTAAATTTTTCTAAAACCAAAAACATAAGCTCAACATAAAAAAATTAAATTTAAGAAAAATCATGTCCATTAAACCACATTTAGGCACATCATAGCTAAAAAGGTAAACCTCAAAGCAAATAAAAGGACAATTATTTAAAAAATACAAAAATGGCAACATACTTCTCATTAAATGTGTATTCCAGAAGTCCATGAATCAGTATACTGGCAGGAAAAAAAGCAAAATGTCAACCAAAATTCCATATTCTTTTAAAATCTCTTTCAAAAATAGAGCTGAAGTCATGATTATTATATATAATATAAATATAAATATTATAACAAGTATAATGTATTTGTACACCTATATACACAAAGTTACACACACATATATGCATATGTATAAAACAAAGCTTAGAAAATGTATTACCAACAGATCTAAACTTCCAAACAATATTAAAAGAAGTTTTTAAGCTGAATGAAAATTTTCATAGAAATTTGGATCTACACTGATGAATAAAGAACACTAGAACTGGTGAATATGTGGGTCAATATAAAGTTATTTTTACTTTCCTTAATTTATTTAAAACAAGACTGGCTACTTATACAAAATTATATTTTATTAGGAGAAAATTACAACATACATAGAAGTGTAATATATGACAAAATGTCACTAGCATGGGAAGTGCTAAATAAACATGCTACTCTGTGATTCTCACGTTAAATGTTAGGTGATATATAATTAATCCCAGATAAGGTATGATAAAGTATATACTCTAAATCCTAGAGCAGTTAGTAAAAAATGTGAAGCCATAGCAATAGAGGAAATAAAATGACATATTAAGAAATATATATTGAAATAAATAAAGGTAGAAAAAGAAGAAACAAAAAAGAACATATAAGACAAATTGAAAATAAATAGAGGCCGGGCGCGGTGGCTCAAGCCTGTAATCCCAGCACTTTGGGAGGCCGAGACGGGCGGATCACGAGGTCAGGAGTTCGAGACCATCCTGGCTAACACGGTGAAACCCGTCTCTACTAAAAAATACAAAAAGCTAGCCGGGCGAGGTGGCTGGCGCCTGTAGTCCCAGCTACTCGGGAGGCTGAGGCAGGAGAATGGCGTAAACCCGGGAGGCGGAGCTCGCAGTGAGCTGAGATCCAGCCACTGCACTCCAGTCTGGGCAACAGAGCGAGACTCCATCTCATAAAAAAAAAAAAAAAAAAAAAGAAAATAAATAGAAACATGGTAGACTTAAACCTGCCATATAAATACTTTTATCAAGTATAAATGTAAACACCCCAATTAAAATGTAGAGATTTTCAGACTGGATAAGAAAGCAATGCTTACCATATACTATATAAGAGACAGACTTCAAGTATAAATTCTGAGAGCTAATAGAAGTAAAAGGGTGTTTCACTTTTTCACACAATAATAATGACACACATAAAAGACAAAAAATCAGAGAGAAAAGACAGCACTAGAACAATTACTTTATTATAAAAATATACAACTAGATTCAAACTTCCTATACTATACATAGGCTAGATTCTAAGTTAAAAGTATGTAAAAGACAGAAACGACAGGACTAGAACAATTACTTTATTATAAAAATATACAACTAGATTCAAACTTTCTATACTATACATAGGCTAGATTCTAAGTTAAAAGTATGTACTATATTCCTAAAACAACCATTAAAACAACAAAATACATGATTATGCTAAATAACACTTCAAAGGAGATAAAATGAAATAATACAATTATCAAATAATAAAAAATGCAAAAAAGATTAAAAAGCAATAAAGAACATAGGGAACAAATAGAAAACATGATATATTTAATCATAACCATATAAATAAACACCTTAAATGTAAATGGCCTAAACGGCCTAAATAACCTACTTACTAATGATTCGTTTAAGATGAAGACAAACTTACTAATGATTTATTTAAGATGAAGAAATTAATATATGCTGCTTACAAGAAAGGCATTTCAACAATAAAGTCACACATGAATTAAAATTAAATTAGTAGTAATATATATACCATGATAGCACTAATAAAACAAATTATGGATGGCTATTAATGTCAGACAAAGTATCTTTCAGAGTAAAGAATATTATTAGGCATAAAAATGGAATTTCATAATGACAAAAGAGTCAATTCATTAAGAGGACTTAACAGATCTAAAATGTTATATACCTAACAACAAAGCTCTCAAATATAAGACAAACAACCTGATACAACTGTAAAAAGAAACAATCATATCTAAAATTTTAGGCAGATATTTCTACATTTCTCTGCCAATAATAGATTAGAACAAGGAAAATAAAAGCCAATAAGCACATGGGAGATTTGAACAAAACTATAAACCATAAGATGAAATTTAGATTTTTATTTTTTTTTT
>NW_012114364.1:8185291-8215882 GCF_000951035.1 Colobus angolensis palliatus | reverse complement strand
CTATTCGGCCATCTTGCTCCGCCCCTGAAATTTAGATTTTTAAATGTTCTGCAGAATAGCAAAATATACATTATTTTCAAGTACACATGGAATATTTGTTTAGATATACTATATTTTGACCAAAAATAAGTCTTATTCAATAAGAAATAGACAATTAGAATAACCTTGTGATATGGTTTGGATAAGGGTCCCCCCTGCCGCCACAAATCTCAGGCTGAATTTTAATTCCCAATGCTGGAGGTGAGGCCTGGTGGGAGGTGATTGGATAATGGAGGTGGGTCCTTTATGAATGGTTTAACACCATCCCCTTGAAGCTGTCCAACAAAATGGTTATTTAAGTGTGTGTAGCAACACTCTACTGCCTTTTGGTTCAGGGTCTGCCACATAAGATGCCTGCTGCAATTTGCCTTCCACCATGAGTAAAAGATCCCTGAAATCTCCCTCATGGAAGCAGATGCTGCTATGATTCCTGTACAGCCTGTGGAACCATGAGCTAATTAAAACTATTTTCCTCATAAATTACCAAGTCTCAGGTATTTCTTTATAGCAACGTAAGATTAATACACCTTGTATTTATTAAAACAATTTAACTTTAGTTATTTGTTTTACTTAAATTTAGTGCCACAAAGAAAACTCTAGGCCTACATGTCCTCTAATGAATCTTATTAAATATTGCAAAAATATTTACTCAAATCTTTACAAAAATTTAAGAGAAGGAAATATATCCCAAATCACTCTGTGAATATACCATTATCCTGATTCCAAAATCAGACACACACATAATTTAAAAAGAGAAAACTACAGATTAATATCCTCCTTATATATATAAGTAAAAAGATATGAATAAAATTTTAGCAAATTAAATGCAACAATACATAAAAAAGAGTAATACTTCATGATCAAGTGGGCTTTATCTCACAATTTATCTCACAAATGTAAGACTGATTTAACATTCAAAATCTAGTCCTCTATATTAATAAACTAAAGGAGGAAAACCATATAATAATTTCAGTAGGTGCAGAAAAAGCAAATGACTGAATTCAGCATTCATTCATCAGAAAAACTTTAAGAAGAGTAAAAGTAGGATAACTTTATCTAAATATATTTGCCTGGGGAAAAAAATAAAAATAAATAAAAACTATGGCTAACATCATACTTAAGAGTGAAGGATTGAATGCTTCTACCACTAAAATACAGGAAAAATACAGAAATGTTCATTTTCACCACTTCTATTCAGTATAATTGTAGAGGTGTTATGCAGTACATTCAGGTAAGGAAAATAAAATACTAGCCAATCTTAAATCTAATAAAGGGCTTATATCCATAATATGTAAAGAAGTCTCACTACCTAATAATAAGGAAGAATGAAAATGGCTGAAAGATTTCTACACTCACTTCCTCAAAGAAGACAAAAAGATTGAAAATAAGCACAGAGAAAATCTTTTTGTTGCTGTTGATGCTCAACATCAGTAGGTATTAGGTCTAAGGCAAATTAAAACTGTAATGAGATACTACTAATCTACATCCATTGGAAAGACAAAAGCCAAAAAAAAATAATAAAACTAATAACATCAATTCTTGCAATGATCTAGAGCAACTGAAATTCTAATAGTGGGAATGTGAATGGGTGCAATCATTTTAGAATTCAGTTGGGAAATTTCTGAAAAGTTTTCTCGATTATCTGTAGTTCCAGCTACTTGGCAGGCTGAGGTGTGAGAATCACACCAGGTCAAGCCCAGCCTGGGCAATAGTGAGACCTTTTCTTAATAAATAAATAAGTAAATAAATAAATAAATACAATACAATACCATATAAAGCAGCTATTCCACTCTCAGGCATTTACTCTAGAAAAACATATGTACATTCAAATACTTGTATTTGAGTGTTCATAGCAACTTTGTTTACAATAGCCTAAAATTGTAAACAATCTACCTGTCCATGAAAGAATAAGGGAATAAACAAATTGTGGTATATCCATACAATGGAAGTTTACTCAGCAATAAAAATAATTGAACTGTGAAAACACACAGAAACATGGATAGATATCAAAATAACTATTCTGAGTGAAATAAGTAAGATAAAAGATACATATCATATGATTCTATTTATAAATATTCTAGAACCTCAAATGGAAGAACTCAGTTTTGTAGCTGTGTAGGGACTGGGATGGATGTTGTGCAAGGAGGAGAAGGAGGGAGGGAATAAAAAGGGTATGAATAAATTTGGGGGAGGACAATGAATGTGTTCATTATCTTGATTGTGATCATGATTCTATTGTTTCATGTAAGTCAAAACTTTCAAGGTGCACATATTAAATATGCAGTTTTTAATGTTTCAATTAAATTTCAATAAGGCTGTAAAATACAAAATAAATTAATATAAAACAAAAATCATAAGCGTTCAAATGTCTAGTACAATTGATTATGATTATCCAAATAGAGACACAACATTCAGTATACCAAAACACCTCTCTAAATGCTGTGTAAACAGAATTTGGAAGTGTTAGAAAGCGTTCCACAACTGACATTTCCAGGTTTTTCCAGATGTTTTATATAATGGAGATAATCAGCACTAGATCATTATGTTGAAATTTGTTAGAATGAAATAACAGGGAGGAAGGTCTTCATAAGTGATGAGTGTTGCAGACACCAAGAAGAAGTGAATGTGTGAATTAACTCAAATTTAGTATTATAACTATAAAGAGGTGATGAATAAGTAAAACAAAAATTGCAATGACAATTGAAAATGCCATTTCATCACACAATTTTTTTCTTTTTACATTTTTAAACAAACCATTTATTGTTTTGGCACGTCATTAATAATTATGTGAACACTCCTTTGAAATACTCAATACTATTTAAGATATTGTCATTTTTTTTCAATTGTGTCAGCAACAAAAGAACTAGTAATAACTTTTGTGTTCATTTTGTATATTTAATGAATTGCTAAAATGTTCTAACGTTACAAAGAAATACTTGAAAAACATTTGTTATATTTACTAAACCAATACTAATCTTTAAATTGCTTTACATATTACTTTATGCAATGAAATTTTTATGACTATAAATGCAACTGTGCTTCCATTCATCTTAACAGGGCTTGTAATATTTTATCTTTAAATGACATTGCAAATGAAATGTAAATGATTACAAAATTTAAAATTCAGGTGACTATACAGTTTAGGCTTCTGATAGTATAATTTTATAATTTCCCTCAATCAGACTAACTGGAGAAATACATGAACAGTGAAATTATTTTATTAAATTATGTCTTGGTAGTATTCATTAATATCATTCTACACTTTCATTCCCATTCATCTTAGTGGCAATTCATTATTTATCTTTGAGTGGTATTAAGAATAAATTAAAATATTTTTAAAAGTTCAAATAACCTCACCTGACTCCTGTATTTACATCAAACCTTTCAAGTTACTGCGGTACTTATGAATCATACAACATATCAAGTTACATAATGTATGCTCAATAGTTTTGTTTAAATAAAATTTGATTTAATTATATGTACTAAAATAATACGAACTACATTATAATTTTGCTTGTTTGAACAAATGTTATGATAGAAATTTAGAGAAATTCCATAGGGAATTACTACTGGTTTACACTCAAAGCAATCAATTACTCCAAAACGTTACTCCAAAAAATGTTAATGCTTGGAGCAGTGTTTGAAGTTTCTCAATTAAGGCTATAAAATTGTACCTTATGCTTGATGCCAAAAGTTTTATCTTGTTTTTCATCACAAATATAGCCATTTGCTAAAGCTGTCTATCGCTTCCAAAATGACATATTGCACTGCAAATAAATGTGAAAAATGTGATGTGTTAGACACAAAGAAAATGAGAAGGGAATGGAAATGAAAGGAAAAAAAGTAAGGCACGTGAACTTGCACCAAACTTTGAAAATGAGTTTTGTATTACACAAATCTATTCTCCAGTGGTAGGATATTCAGTAGATAATACAAAGTATTGCTCCTAATAAGCTTTTAGTACTACCTGTTGTAGCAGAAGCTTTTCCGGTTAATATTGAGGCCTTAGAAAAGCAATTTGCTTTGTGGAATAAAGAGGAATCAGCAGAACCCAGACAGAGAAATCCAATTTTATCCTCAGACAGACACAAAGCTGTGTGCCTTCCATTTTAATCACTGACAGCTTCTATTGCTTTGTACAAGCATCATGTAACAGATGAACACAACCACCAGGAGAGGCACAATCAAGCCCCAAAGCACTAGTGTCATCTTCTATGTGAGCACACCTTGGATTCAAATCCAGAGAAAACTATTATAAGCTCATGAATTTCTATACTGTGTTTCTATGACAAAATGAGCAATATTATATATAAACCAATGTATCCTTGAAAAATAGCACTGGATTTATGAGGAGGATCCCCTTGATATACTGCATTGAGGAAGACCTCAGATTCCCATAGGCCTACAGGTTAAGTAATTTCTTTCTGTGAGACAAAATAATAAAAATATTGAGAGAGCTGTGCATGGAGAGAAAAAAATGGAGGTAGAATAAAAAGACAGCAGAGTACAATTGCCTGTTTTGTTACTTTCTGAATGTGTAGTTCTTCAGTAAAGTTATTAAGTTCAAGAAATACTTCATGAATGCGTTCATGTGGAAGCCTATGAAAGAACTAAATTTTGTGATCTAAGGTAGCATCTGGACCAGAAAAAGGACAGCAAATGCAGACCAGAGTAGAAAGGCAGAGAGATCAAGACAAGGAAGGCAAGGGCATATAGAAAGCAATGTGAATAAATTGAGGGAATGACTCAAAACCTAAGAAATTGGAATTGAGAGTTAGGCCAAATTTATACCCTGTGGATCTTTTTTTAGAGCTACCTAAAGTGACCACTGTAAACTAAATTACATTCCTATATCTAATAATTTAATTTGTGATTTAATTTCATTTGCTGTTATGGTTTTGACTTCCTTAAACTGAAAAATGTAATTGCCAGCTCCTGCACATCTGAAATCAATTTTGTCAGCATAGGCAATTAGTTAATTGAAAACTGGAAAGCAGTTCGGAAAAGGGGAGATATCCTTCAAAAGTATTATTTAATTTAATATTCATATTAATGAGATGAGAGCAATTAAAGTACTATATTACATTTTTGTTTCAAAGTGACTAGATACACATCTATTGTGGAGCTTAAATTTCCTTCTTATTCCGAAGCAAGATGAAGGCTAAGTAACATTTGTTTTCAGCTCATGGTTTCATTTTTCAGTACATGCCATGCTTAGATTTCCTCTTTGCAGGGTTGTTAAGCCTTTTCCAGTGAAAGTCCAATTTTTAATATAATTAAAATCTTAAGCCAAAGGAATGAAAATGAAGCCATTATTTTTCAGAGTCCAATGTCAGGTTTACTAATAGGACCTCAGAATTAGTAAATAAAGCCAACAAAAATTGGATCCCTTGGGAGTGTTTCCAAAGCCCATTAACTACTCATGATGCAATGTTGATAATGAAGTCAGTGATTATCACTAGGTACTCATAGGCAGAATTTTTTTAAAGAATCTCTTATTACTCTTCTCTCTCTGTATGTGTGTGTGTGTGTGTGCGTGCACGCCTGTGTATGTATGTATGTATAAGTACTTTATGTGCATATGATTAAATATATACTTTCTGAAAATTTAGGGAATATAGTTAATTATAAACAAAATATCTTTATAAAACTTATAATAGTATTATTTGTCTTGAATTTAATACAAAGGCACTAGAATATTTTGGTCTAATTAAACTAGTTAGACTGTTAGTCTGTGGTATCATATCTGAATAATGATATTAGTTATGTTGAATGTATTTATTCTTGTAGTGTTACTAACAAGTTCATTAGCTACACATGTTGTTGAATATTTATAAAGGGAATTGTTTCTATAGTTAGTGTAGTTTTAAGCTGGCATCTTGCATTTATTTAAAGGTGAGGAAATAGTCTCAGTAAAGCAAGCTTGCTGTGAAATTTTAAAACTCTATATTCTAGGTTGTTTTGCCTCCTTTTTATTTATTACTTTTGGATTTGGTTATTTCTGACTTGATACTTCCTTTCTCACTCCAGCGTATAATTTTAGAGTCAATGTACTGTGCTTGAATGCAATCCCTTTTGATCTACTAGATAGGGGTCTTAGCAAAATTGCTTAAAATCCCACAGCCTATTTGCTCATTTATTCAAATGAGATGATAGATAAAAATCTCACTAAAAGAAGCAAGGCATGTAGTATGCATATGACCATTGTCATCATCAACATATCACCAGTAACACTGTTATTATTAATTAATAATATCATCATTGGTTTACTCCAATTATAGATTAACATTATGCCTATATGTTTGTTTTATTATTATTCGTCATTTGGTTTGTGGCTAAAATCTTTATTATTGTCTTTATTGTTATTGATTTGTACCTACCTACTGAAAGTATATTTCAGGATTGTTCAAGAAGTACTAGGAATTCTTAAAAGGTACTTTTATTGTGTCAGAAAAATCTTTATATTTTGCTTTAATAAATGTAACTTTATAAGATCAGTGTGAGTTTAAACATAACCACGAGTTAGTCAAAGGAAAATAGATCGTAACTGGTTCAGATAACATGGCTATTGGCTATGATTAAGTGTCAATAGAGTTGGGAAGAAAAGGCCAATGGCACAAGCAGAAATGTAGGCCTCTGGTTAACTGAATATTTAAGATAAAGTGATAGGACCGATATATTTGTTCAAGTTTACATTATACCGTTACATGCCATATCATGACCATTTTAGACCTGCTTGGCTTACTTTATCTATCCTCTGGGCTCTATGGTTATTGAAGAGAGGAATTTTTCTCCAACCATTCCAGAATTTGTTCCATTAAGGTTATGCATTAAATCTCAAAGTTTCATAAGCATTTGTTCTTTGAATCTTTTGATGAATTACTTCTTCTTAAATGAAAGTAACTGCAGATAGTTTTCATGAGTTCATGGGATCTGATGCACTAATCACTTTGGCCCCATTTTATTAACATTTTAAAATTTCCTGGCCCTGGACTATAAACTGTACACTATGGGTTTTCCTTATTTTTTTCTCTTTTGCTTCTAGAAAACGGAATGTTTAGATAACATCTTACATAAGTAAATGTTATCTACCCAACAAACCTAAAACTGTAGAAAATCGCAAGTATGCAGGAAAAAAACCCAAAATTTAAAAATCTGAAAAGTATTAAAAATTCAGAAAACTAAAAGTACAAAGATTATAAGATCATAAAGTGATTATAGTGTGATTAATAGACACAATTTAACAAGTTAATTTTGTTGATTTGCAGTATTTAAAGTTTTACAATCCATAACTAATAATGAACTAAGGAAATTCCACTAGAGGGAGTTTTACCAAAGCAACTGAAATCTCAGCTAATAGAAAACTAGAGATAATTGTCACATTTTTACTGAATGTATCATAATGTAATTATTAATATTCTAAAAATATACCATGCTCAAATTTGTAAGAAGCACTGGGTCACCAAAAAATAATTTAAATGTCTATAACAAAGCAAATCTCAAAAGAGAAAATAAGGCATTTGAACATTAAAAGGACACAGTGTCACAGTTAATTTTTGATATTGAAAATTTCTTTGAGTACTATTCAGCCATAAAAGAATTGACATATTTTTTGAAATTAACCTGTCATTCAGACATTTTCTTCATCTATAACTATTTGCCCAATGAGCAGGGATGCACTTTTCTACTTTGCTACTAAAAATATGGTTTTATTTGCACATCAATGTGCCAGACAAAAGTTATAAAGCACAAGTGGTCTAGTCCAATTCTAACTGGACTAGATTTAATAGTCCAATATAGTCCAATTATAGAGAATTATCTTTCTCTGTCAGGTTTATTTCACTTAATTTAGTATCTTCCAGGTTCATCCACGTTGCTGCAAATAACATAATTTCACTTTAAGGCTGAATAGTATTTAATTATTTGTGTGTGTGTGTGTGTGTGTGTAAATAATATTTTCTTTATCCAGTCATTAATTGATGAACATCAAGTGGATTCCATATCTTGGTTATTGTAAATAATGCAGCAATAAACATGAGAGTGAAAATAGCTTCTTCAAATACTAATTTAATTTTTTTGAATATATATCCAATAGTGGGGCTTTCACACCTTATGCTAGTTCTACGTTTGATTTTTTGAGGAATCTCCACACTGTTTTCCCTATGACTATACTATATCTCCACAATGTACAAGAATTCTCTTCACATCCTCACCAGCACTTGTTATCATTCACCTTTTTAATAATAGGCGTTCTAAGAAATGTGATGTGATAGCTCATTGTGTTGAACCACAGAAGAAGAGAGTAGAAGTAGAGAGTAGAATGATGGTTATGAGGGGCTTGGGATGGGGTTGGGGAAGATATTGGTCAAAAGATGAAAGACGTCAGTTAGGAGAAACACATTCAAGAGATATATTATACAACACAGTTACTATAATGAACAAAATTGAAAATTACCAAGAGACAGGGGCTACAAAATGGTTAATTAGAGACATTGCCTCCTCTGAAAAGAGAATCAAAGTAGTAACTAGATAATCACACTTAGAATAGATTGTTTAAGAGAGAACACTGGAATTCAACAAAGAAGTGGCAGGAAACCTCTTAAATGTGGAGAGAGAGAGAAGTAAAGCAGCCTAAGGGCCTAGAGAAACTCCCCAAAGTGCGAAAAGGTTAAGAGAGTGACTGCCAGTGGCCCATATTCCCACTACAGACTCCTGCATCTTGGCTACAGAAAAGTCCTTAGACCCTTGGCAGGCCCAAAGACTGACATGGAGATCCATTTGGAGAATGTGTAAAGTCATTGTTCCAGAGAAGGAGCTCATGCTGGATACCACATATCCCCTGCAAGCCTTAAGCAGTTACAGCAATGATATCACATTTATAGCCCAATCCCCACCAGACTGCATCTTGCCTGAGGGCCCAACAGCCTGACATCTCCACATTTCTGGACCCCATTGGAAATTTGCTGCCCTCAGACACTTGCCACTGCTGGCTACTGCCACTAGGACTGACCCATGAACTATTATCAAAGATTCCACCACCCTGATCATCAAAGCTACCACACATTTTCACTTGTCCCAAAGACAAACCTTTCCCGCTGAAGCCACCACTGGCCAATGGGCCAAACCATTAGCAAAGTGCATAATCCCCAGCTGCCTGCATATGACTGCTCTCACTAAACACAACCCCACCCTCTGCAGTACCAGGCTTGCAGCATAGCTGTTGCTAACACTATCCAAGCATTTTACTTTGAGCTTTGGGATCACTCCAGACTTGCCTACCACAGTCAAAGAATGAGTATGAGTCTGCCCAACCCAGCTACACCATCTCCTATAGTGCCTAAGCAGCCACGAGAGTGTGTTGGGACCACCCAATCCAGTCCACCACTGTTGGTACCTCAACACTCCTCCTGTGGCTTGAGGTTGGACCCATGCAATCTGCTGCTACTGTCACAGTTGGAACCTACCTGCACATACCAACCGTGGGCCTGTGAAATAGCCCATTCAGTCTGTCACAGCCGTTGTCAACACCAGCATGAACTGCTTGAGAGTCAGAAGTTTGTCTCACTGCTGCTATTGCCATCAACCAGGCCATACTTCCTGCCCAGAAGCCTGAAAAACTGCCTATCTGCCCAGCTACCACTGATACTACCAGCACTGAGCAAGCTCCCTGAGGCTTAAGAATAGGTCCATCTGGACTTATTAACACCAGTGACACCATACACAAGGTTAGGCACATTCAACTCACTGTTGCTGTCACTGGGGCCTGAGGACAAACACACCTTGTGCTCTCATTCCAAGCAAAATTTCACCACAGCCTCCACTAACAACTGTATCATAAACCACTTAGGAAATGACAGCCGCAAATGACACTGTTCACAAAGAAATCATACAGAGACTACACTGTTGCATGCACCGATAATCAAAACCAAAGTGCCCTATCCAAACAACACACCTCTTCAGAAAAAAGTCTTCCATAAAACAAATTCAAAAAATTGGAAGAAGTGACTGTTACACCAGACTGTCACATGAGAAAAACAACTGAGGATATTTACCAAAAGAGATAAATACAAAGCATAATCCATCAGAAATTCTGGAGCTGGAGAATTCATTAACTAAAATCCAAAATAATTCGTTAACTTTATAAATTAATCAATAATATTATTTATTTATTATTAATCAATTTAATACAATTAAGTAAAATTTGAAAGCTTTCACAATAGATAAGATCAAGCAGAAAAAAAATTTAGAATTAAAAGATAGGTCTCTTGAAATAAACGCAGTCAGATAACAATTTTAATATAGAACACAAAATAATAAACAAACCTATATTACATGTGGGACACTATAAAGTGACAAAATATTCAAACTTTTGGCATCCCAGAAGGTAAAGGGAAAAGAAAAGGGATAGAAAACCTACTAACAAAATGATAACTAAAAATATCTCAAATCTAGCAAGAGTTGTAGACATTTGGATATGGGAAGCTCAGAGATCCCCTAACAGTTCTAATGCAAAAATGCCTTCTCCATGCCACATTATAGTCAAACTGTCCAAAGTCGGCCAGTCTCAGTGGCTCATGCCTGTAATCCCAGCACTTTGTGAGGCTGAGGCAGGTGGATCAAGAGGTCAGGAAATCAAGACCATCCTAGCTTAACAAGATGAAATTCCATCTCTACTAAACAAAATACAAAAAATTAGCCAGTGCGGTGGTGGGCACCTGTAGTCCCAGCTACTAGGGAGGCTGAGGCAGGAGAACCCGGGAGGTGGAGCTTACAGTGAGCCGAGATCACACCACTGTACTCCTGCCTGGGCGACAGAGCGAGACTCCATCTCAAAACAAACAAATAAACAAACAAAAACAAAAAAATTGCCCAAAGCCAAAGACTAAGAGAGAATTCTAAAAACAGCAAGAGAAAGCCTCTAGTCACTTATAAGGAAACCTACATCGGACTAACAGTAGGTGGGTCAGCAGAAATCTTATAGGCCAAGAGAGAATGGAATGATATATTCAAAGTGCTGAAAGAAAAGGAAAGAAAAGAAAAGAAAAGAAAAGAAAAGAAGAAAAGAAAAGAAAAGAAAAGAAAAGAAAAGAAAACCTTGCCAGTCATGGGTACTAATACCAGCAAAGTTATCCTTCATAAATGAAGGAGAAAGCTGAGAGAATTCATCATCACTAGACTGGCACTACAAGAAATACTTCAGCAACTTTTATACTTGGAAGCGAAAAGACATATCTATCATCATAAAAGCACGAAAGTGCAGAACCCACTGGTAGAGTACATACACACAATTAAGGAAGAGAAATACCTCAAATATTAAGACTACAGAAAACCACCAAACCACAATGATAAACATTAAGGGAGAATAAATGGAAGAAAAGATGTTAAAAAAAAAAAACCTAGAAAATAATTCATATAATGATAGAAATAAGCCCTCACATAACAGTAGTAATCTTGAATGCAAATGAATTAACCTTTCAAAATATATCAACTATATAGACTGGGCTGAACTGATTTTAAAAAATGATCCAACTGTAAGCTTCTTACAAGAAACTTATCTCACCTGTAAGATACACATGGACTGAAAGTAAAGGGATGGAAAAAGGTATTCCATACAAATACAAACCAAATGCAAACAAGAGTAACTATGTCTATATCATATATAAAACAGAATTTAACCTAAAAACAGTATAAACAGAAAAGAAGCCATTATATATTGACAAAGGGATCAATTCAGCAAGAGGATATAACAATTCTAAACATATATTCACCCAACACCAAAGTGCACACACATACACACACACACACATATATTTACATCTAAAAGGAGAGATAGATTCCAGTTCAATAATAGTTGAGATTTCAACACCCCACTCTCATCATTAGACAGATTATCTTGTTAGAAAATTCACAAAGAAATAATGAATTTAAACTTTACATTGGATCAAAAGGACCTAATGGATATTTACAGAACATTTCAAGCAAGAGCTACAGAGCACACATTCTTCTCATAAGCATATGAAACATTATCCAGAATAAACCATATTTTAGGAAAGAAAACAAGTCTCTACAAATTTTAAAAAATCAAAATCATATAAAGTATTTTCTCAGACCACAAGAGAATAAAACTAGAAATCAATAACAAAGGAAACTTTGGAAACTATACAAATACATGGAAATCAAACCACATGCTCGTTAATAACCATTGGATCAAAAACTAAATTAAGGAAAAAATAAAACAATTTCTTGAAACATGAAAATTGCAACACAACATGTTAAAACATAGGGAATACAATGAAAGCAGTGCTAAAGAGGTAGTTCACAGCAGTAAATGACTACATCAAAGAACTATGATTGAGATCTAAATCCACCAAGAAAGGACCCACAAATGCATTAGATATGATTTCATGAGTTTTTTGTTTTAAATTTATTGTTTGGTTGAATATAACATATGTTCATGTATTTTTTCCATAAATGTTGTGTTTTTCATGCCGATATATAAGAATACCTTTATCCTTCCTCCACATATGACAAATAGTTTTGTTGGAATAAAATTATTGAATCTTGATTTTCTTTACTAAAAAAGCAGAAAGATTTCAAATAATCTAATGATGCACATCAAAAAAAAATAACTGAAAAGCAGGAAAAAACAAATATAAAATTAGTTGAATGAAAGAAACAATAAAGATCAGAGCAGACCTAAATGAAGTAGAGACTAAAAAGTAATATAAAGGATCAATGAAACAAAAATTTGGTTTTTCAGAGATAAAGAAAATCAAGAAACTGTTAGACAGACTAGCTAAGGAAAAAAGAGAGAAAATTCAAAGGAACTAAATTCATAATGAAAAAGGAGAAATTACAACTGATGCTACAGAAATGTCAATAACTATGAGAAATTATTATGAACAACTGTATGCTAGCAAGCAGGAAACCCTAGAGGAAACAGATCCATTGCTGGACACATATAACTTACCGAGATTTAACCAGGAAGAAACGGAAAACCTGGAGATACCAATAATGAGTAATAACAGTGAATTGGTAACAAAAAAATTTTCCATTAAAGAGAAGTTCAGGACCAGATATCTTCACTCCTGGGATCTACCAAACTTTCAAAGAAGAACTAATGTCAACTTTTCTAAAAAATCTTCTGAAAAGTCGAAGAAGAAAGAATACTCCCTAACTCATTATGTGAGACTAGGGTTACTCCGATACTAAAACCAGCAAGGCTGCAACAACAACAACAATAACAACAAAGCTACAGGTCAATATCCATGACAAAAAATAGACACAAAAATCCTCCACAAAATAATAGTTAAACTAACCCAACAACAACCAGAAAAAGATAATACACCACAATCAACTAGGATTTATTCCAGGGCTGCAAGGATGGTTGAACATATGCGACTAAATAGATTTGATGCATCACATCAACAGAATGAAGGACAAAATGTATACCATGACCTCACTAGATGCAGAAAAGCATTCAACAAAATTCTATACCCCTTCATGATAAAAACTATCAAAAACGAGGCATAAAGAGAACATATCTCAACATAATAAAGATCATATATGGCAAGTAAACAGATAATATTATACTGAATGGGGAAAAGTTGAAAGTCTTTCTTCTAAGAACTAGAACAAGACAAGAATGCCCATTTTCACTACTCCTCTTTAACATGGTACTGGCAGTCCTAGCCCAAGCAATCAGTTAATAGGAAAAAAAATAAAATTCATCCAGATTGGAAAAGAGCAAGTCAAACTGTCCCTTTTTGCAAATGATATGATCTTAAATCTAGAAAAACCTACAGCCTCCACCAAAAACTACTGAGGTCACATAAATAAATTCAGTAAAGTAACAGGATGAAAATCAACAAAAAATAGCAGTAGCATTTATATACAGAAATAACAGAGGATCTGAGAAATGAGTCATGAAGACAATCCTAGTTATAATAGTAATGAAAAATGTAAATACCTAGAAATAAATTTAATCAAAGAGGTAAAAGGCTTCTACAATGAAAACTACAAAACACTAATGAAAGAAATTGATGAGGACACAAACAAATGGGAAGGCATCCTATGTTCATGAATTGGAAGAATAGACATCATTAAAATGGCCATATTGCCCGAAGTAATCCACAGATTTAATGCAATCCCTATCAAAATACCAATGTAATTTTTCACTGAAGTAGAAGAAACAGTTTGAAATTTCTTTATATACCTAGAAAACCCAATAGTCTCTGCTCAAAGGCTTCTAGAACTGATAAGCAACATCAGGAAAGTTTTCAGGCACAAAATCAATATACAAAAGTCACTAGCATTTCTCATACCACCAATAATGCCCAAGTCAAGAGCCAAGTAAAGAATGCAGTCTCATTTACAATAGTCCCCAAAAGAATAAAAGTTCTAGGAATACAGCTAATCAGAGAGGTTAATGATTTCTACAATGAAAAATACAAAACATTGCTGAAAAAAATCAGAAATTACACAAACGAATGGAAAACACTCCATGTTCATGTATTGCCCAAAGCAATTTACAAGTTCAATGCTATTCCTGTCAAACTATCAATGACATTCTAAATAGAATTAGAAAAACCTATTTTAAATTCATATGGAACCACAAAAGAGCCCAAATAGCCAAAACAACCCTCAGCAAATGTAACCAAGCTGTAAGCATCACATTACCTAACTTCAAACTATATTTCAAGGTCATAGTAGTAAAAATAACATAATATTGGTGTAAAACACACAGACTGATGGAACATAATAGAGAACCCAGAAATAAATTCATATATTTATAGCCAACTGGTTTTGGACAAACGTGCCAAGAATATATATTGGGGATAAGATACCTTTTGCAATAAATGGTACAGGAAAAATTGGATATAAATATGCAGAAGAATAAAACTGATCTTTATCTCTCACCATATGGAAAAATTCACACAATATTGATTAAAGACTTAAATATAAGATCTGAAACTATAAAACTACTAGACGAAAAGAGAGAAAACATTCAAGGACATTGGTCTAGGCAAATATTTTATAGCTAAGACCTCAAAAGTACAGGAAACAAAAACAAAAGTAGACAGGTGGAACTTAACCTAAATAGTTTCTGCACAGCAAAGGAAAAAATCAAAAGTGAAAAGACAACATGTTGAATGACAGAAAATATTTTTAAACTATTCATCCAACAAGGATGATAGTTTATTCTGAACTATTATCCAGAATATAAAAGGAGCTCAAATAACTCAACAGTAAAAGAAACAAATAAATGAATAGACATTTCTCCAAAGAAGACATACACATGGCCAATGGGTATATGACAAATGCTCAATAGCACTAATCATCAGGGAAATGCAAATTAAAACCATAACGAAATACCATCTTACTTCAGTTAGAATGGTTGTTATTAAAAAGACAAAAAAATAACAGATGCTTGCAAGAATGCAGATAAAAGGGAAATTTTATACATTTTTGATGGGAATATTAATTGTTAAAGCCACTGTGGAAAACAGTATGGAAATTTTTCAATAAGTCAGAAATAGAATATGGTCCGGCATGTCATACTGGGTGTTTTACCAAAGGAAAAGATATCAGTATGTCAAAGGTATAACTGTACTCCCGTGTTTATTACAGCACTAGTCACAATAGCAAAGCTATGGAATCAACTGAAGTGTCTGTCAACAGACAAATAGGTGAAGAAAACCTGGTATATGTACATGGTATGAAATACTATTTAATCATAACAAAAATGAAATCTTGTAATTTGCAACAACATGGATGAAACTGGAGGTCACTATACTAAGTAAAATAAGCCAGTCATGGAAAGATAAACATTTCATATTCTCACTCATATGTGGGAGCTAAAAATGTTAATCTCAAGGAGGTAGAGAGTAGAATGATAGATACCAGAGTCTGGGAAAGACGTTTGGGTGGGAGTAGCAAATGAAGAATGAGATTGGTTAGTAGATACAAGTTAGATAGAAGAAATAAGTTTCAATGTCTGAAAGCAGAGTAGCATGACGAAAGTTAAAAATAACATGTTACATATTTCAAAATATCAAGAAGAGAAGACTTGAAATGTTCCTAATACATAAAAATGATAAGTACTCAAGATGATGGACTCCTAAAATACCCTGATTTGATAATTATAGAGTCTATGTATGTAACCAAATATCATATGTAACCTATAAATGTGTACTAAAATTATATATCAATAAAAAATAAGAAAATTGCTAAGAGACTTCTAAGTGCTGTCATCCCCCCCAAAAAATGCATGTGAAATAATGCATATGTTAACTAGTTTAGCCATTCCATAATGCATACATATTTTAAAACATTATGTTGTACATGATAAACACAAATGCTTTCTGACAATTTAAAAAATAAAATAAATGTGAGATAGGGAGGGAAATGAAAAGAGAATCATTGAGAACATAACAAGCCTAACTTTACTAAGTCACTAGGCTGCCTTCCTTTAGATGACTTTTTATATAAGATTATAAAATATTTATACATTTATTGTCTTAAGAATAAAACATATATTATGAAGAGAAGGAAAAACAATCACCTAATTATCCAGCAATATATGCTTTAACAAATACAACAAATACTATTTTATTAAATCACGTTTTTGAAATAACAGAAATGTGCTCATAATTGTATGTTAACTGAAAAAATACAGGATGTGTAATTTTATGGAAAAATACACTAAGGATATGAAAAGCACAGAAAAAATTAAGAAAGGAAATATGGTTATAGGTAATGACTTACAGATTACTTTTTCTCAGCTTCTTTCATTCCCATAATTCACAGTATTTTCTTGATGAGTTTGTGTTATATTCTATAATCAAAAAAATAGAGCAAAGGTCATTGCTATTGGTGTTCTTCATTGTCGAAGCATTTGGCTTTGCATATATGAATGGGAATTTCTAGGATATTTCAATATATTATAATACTTGATAATTGTAATAATGTACTGCAGTTGCCAAGAAAAATATCAATAATGTTTGGAATTATTTTTTAAGACAGCAGAGAAAAATGTGTTCTTTAATAAAACTATTAAGCCAAGTTGCTATTTAAAATATTTATTAATAGAAATATTAATGTATATGGAAAACTTATTTCATCTATGGTTATTAAATAAAGGATGTTGTTATTTTATAATAAAGCCTCTGGGAAACATGGAGTTAAGAAGTAGGATGAATAGACATACTCTAAATAAATATTATTCAACCTTATAAAAATTATAATTTTACTTTAAATTATAACTGAGTTTAGCTGTTTCTATAATTTTTTAAACATCATCTGTTATTTTATAAGTGTTTTTATAGATGCTTAATGTGTAGTTTATGTTTCCTTCACTTTGTTTCCATAGCACAGTATTATTCATTGTTTAGATCACAGCATAATTTTTGAAGATTTTAGTCACCATTTGGAGGAAAGGCATTAGTGCACTTGATATTTAAAAGTGCACCAACTCTGAAAGCGAGATGCTCTGGGGGAATATTAGATGTTCTATACTCTACAAGAAGTTGACATCATCTTGGGGATGTTGCCAGCAGATATTTGAAGTGTCAAACACTAAATAATTTTAGTGTCTGCTGACAGTCTCTGATTTCTCTTACTCAGGCAAGGGTATGAAAAGATTAAAAGGAGAACATACTGTTTAGAGTTTCAAAACTGCTTTTTCGATACTGTTAATCTTTAGGATGGCTAATACTATTTTATTTACTAAAGATATCATTCCAGAACACATACGAATGCCTATAAAATTAAGTCTCTAACTAATAGCTTGTAATCTTAACATTTCATAGGGAAATTTTGAACTGAAACAAATCTTTAGAGCTCATCCAATCTCAAATTCTATTTTACAAGTAAAGATATTGAAACAAATATTCTTAGTGATTTGTCAGAAAACGTTGTATGTTCTGGTCTAGTAACTTTTGTAATATACCACAATTATAAAGTTTGGTAATATTTTAATATTTTTATTGGAACTTTTTTCCCCCACTTTATTAGAAACCAAAAAAAGAAATCAAAAACCAATGGCAAAAACTTAATAATATTCACAGTGTAATTGTCTTATTATTCTACCTGTGTGTATCCTTGTTATAGGAAAAGATTAAATTTTGACACAATCTCAGCTTATTTTGAAGTTCACCGAATGGAATGGAATCGAATGCTTAGATATTGACTTTCATTTTATTTCACAAGAGTAATTTATCTCTTGCTAACTTCAATATTTTTCCTTTGTTAACATATTTCTGAGTTTGTATATTCAATGTCTTTTAAATATGGAAGACATTACAACAGAAAAGGAAGACTAGTCACTATCATTTTAGAGAATGAATTTGTTTTCCCTTGTGTATCTTGTCTTATGCAAGGCTGAATTATAACTTTATTTTAATAACTGTGTTGCAAGGTATTTTAATTGTTTTCAGTAGTATTATATCTTCTTTCAGGTTCTTAATTGATCAGAGGGAACTCTATATAATTTTATGTAAAAGAAGACCCTGAACAGGAAGAAGAAAAATATGCTAGAATAGCAACTACAGTTAAGTATAGTCTTTGAAAATTCTGTAAAGATAAGGATGCATATTTTCTGATTTGTTTCATGAGACATATTAGCAATTCATATCTCAAAACAATATTACATATCATATTAGTGAAGACTTCTTTTAGTCAGGACAATAACGCAATATATAATTAATTAGAAAAAGCAAACATTAATTTGTGTCATGTGGTCAAAAGACATGGTCAAACGACTAGTTTGTCAGACAATATTTTACCATTTATAGATGTAACATTATGGTTTCATTTATTTTTATATATGTGAATAAACATTTGAAGTTACTTCTTAAGTCAAAGTGGTTAGAATAGCACTTGGGTCTTGAAATATTCAAGAATTCGACTTTCATGAATATTTATGTAAATGCATTTGTGTAATTCTACATTGATTTAAGCTCTGATTCTTTGTCAGACCGACGTTCTCAGATTTCGGTTTTAAAGTTTTAAACTAAATTACTATGTTGCATATTTTACAATTTCTAAATCTATTTAAAATGAAACACTAAAGGATTGGTGGACAAATATTTTTCAGAGTAATATTTTGTCACATGAAATATGAGCACAATATCAAATGGAACCCCAAATCTCTCATCAGCAAATAAATCTGTCCGTGGTGCATCTATTTCATTACACTGTTATAATTTCAGAAGACTCCCACAGGAATGGCCCCCAAGGCTGTAATACAAATCACATATATACACACAAACACTTGAAAATAAAGCAAATTTTTATTTATATGATGATAGAAACAAGGCTTATTTCTCTGTAGATTAACATAAGACTTTCTATCACATTTTGAAAATAGTTGTTTTTAGAACTTTACTCATTAAATTTCCATTTTTTACTTCTAGCATTCTGTGTACTTTTCATTATTCCTTAATGCTAATGATAAACTTTCATTAGTAAATAATTGCTTTGCACTTGAATTAATAATGTATTATTTTTCTGTTGTACAATGAGCACAAAATTCAGTTATGACAGAGAAATAAGTTATAGAGATCTGCAACATAATATAGGGCCTGGAGTTAACAATATGATATTGTGTACTTCAAAATTGTTAAGAGGGTAGATCTCATGTTAAGTGTTCTTACTATAAAAACAATACAAAAACAAAGGGACACAGAGAAACTTTGGAAAGAGTTCATCATGCCTATTATCTTGACTATGGTGATGTCATCATAGGTATTTTTGTCCAAACCTATCAAATTGTATACAGTAAATATGGAGAGTTCTTTTTACATAAATTATACCTAAATATAGCTGTTAGTAAAAGAATTATATCTTTATCCTTCAAATTTTCTTGGCTGGTATCTCACTATGCCATTGGAATTATAATTAACAAAGGCTAAAATATGTCTAAAGCCAAGTATTTACTACAAGTCTTTGGACTTGGCAGGTTTTGCAGCAGTAATAAATAATCCCCCAAATATCAGTGGCTTAAAAAGAAAATATTTTCACTTGAGGGCAGTAGAAATTTGTCCCCCACTGCTTCTTCAAAATCCAGTGCTCCACTATTTAGGTCATTGCCATATGTTGTATCAGATAAGGGATTGTGCATACATGTGACACATCACATCACTGATGCTTTTTAGCCGAAGAAAATACTTTAGCCAAGACTGAATTCAAAAGCACAGGTATGCATAATCATATGACAGAAGACAATCATCATAATCATATGGCATAAGACAATATCATAATTATATGATGAAAGATAATCATCAGTGCCTTCTATGTATATATTTGTAAAGAAAACAAAGTGATTTTCCCAGAAAAAAATAAGGAATTTAGAGTTAGCATAGTGTTTTTAAATTACAGTTTAGCAGAATGTTGAAAAATCTGGACAATCAAAAGCAACAATCAAAAAAGTATAAATACTTATGTCTTTCATTAACTTTGTGAGTCTTCGAGAAATTTATTCAACATCTCTAAAACTCAGTGGCCATCTCTGAAAAATATGCTAGTAATTCATTGTCTTATAGAATGATTATGAAAGTTAAATATGACCATCTATGAAAAATGTATAAAACATAGTAATTTATGGGTTGTAGCAATATATGGCAAGTGCTAAAATGACAATTATTATTATTTAATTACCATTATTATAATAATTAATTAAATTCATCAGAAATTCCCCAAGGAATATGTAGTGAATTTAGAGTTAGTTCGTAGGTAGAATTATTCAGGACTGCAGCATGTAAATTGGGCAGTTTAATTCAATCAATTATTTTTTAGCTCTTCTTAAGTGAGTACACTTTGTTAGATAAAGAGAATAAAAAGATAAGCAAGATTTGGAGCTATTCATAATCTCAAGTATAATTTTGATGCAACATGGTCAAGTGTTATGCTAAAGACTTATGTAAAAGGTAAGATAAGGACATGATGGTAAAGAATACAACCTGGCTACGTCATTAGAGGATTTATAAACTGAGAAAAACAGCAAAACGTTAGGCAGAAGATCATGGACAGATGGATGTATATGTGGTTATTTGCGTGTGTGTGTGTGTGTGTGTATAATTCTTTTTCTTCAAATTTGCATATAGTGTGACATATTAGTCCATTCTCACTCCGAAATACCTGGGACTGGGTAATTTATAAAGAAAACCGAGTTTAACTGGCTCATGGTTCTTCAGGCTTTACAGGTAGCATGGCTGGGAGGCCTCAGGAAACTTTCAATTATGGCTGAAGATAAAGGGGAAACAAATATGTCTTACATGGCTGGAGGAGGAGGAAGAGAGAAAAGTCAGAGGAGCTACACACTTTTAAACAAGTAGATCTCATGAGAACTCACTCACTATCACAAAAACAGCAAGGAGGAAATCTGCCACCATGTTCCAATCACCTCTCATCAGGCCCCTCCTCCAACGTTGTTTTTTTCAGTGGTGGGGGGTGTTGGGGTGAGGACTCAATTATAAACCATATAATTACACTCCTGGCCCTTCCCAAATCTCATGTCCTTCTCACATTGCAAAATACAGTAGTCCCTTCTTGAGAATCTCCCAAGTCTTAACTCATCCCTGCATTAACTCAAAAGTCTAGAGTCCAAAGTCTTATCTGAGACAAGGCAAGTCCCTCACGCCTTATGTGCCTGTAAAATAAAAAAACACATTAATTACTTAGAAGATAAAATGGAGAAACAGGCATTGGGTAAATACTCCCATTCTAAAAAGGAAAAATCAGCCAATAAAGAGGGTGTACAGACCCTGTGCAAGTCCAAAACCCAGAGGGCAGTCAATTTCAAAGCTCCAAAATGATCTCCTTTGACGCCATGTCTCACATCGAGGCCACACTGTTGCAAAGGGTGAGCTCCCAAGACCTTAGGTAGCTCCACCCCTGTGGCTCTTCAAGACTCACCTCCCATGACTGCTCTTAATGGCTTGCATTGATTGCCTGGAGCTTTTCCAGGTGCACTGTGCAAGCTGTTGGTGGATCTAGCATTGTGGGGTCTGGAGGACTGTAGCCCTATTCTCATAGCTCCACTAGGCAATATCCCAGTGGGGACTCTGTGTGGGGGCTCTAACCTCATATTTCCCCTCCACACTGCCCTAGTAGAGGTTCTCCATGAGGGTTCTGCCCCTGCGGCAGACTTTTGCCTGGAAATCCAGGTGTTTCCATACATCCTCTGAAATCTAGGTGGAGCCTCCCACACCTTTCTTCTTGCCCTCTCCGCACCCACAAGCTTAACACCATGAGGAGGCCACCAATGTTTCTGGTTTTCACCCTCTGAAGCAGTAATCTGAGACATATCTAGGGTCTGTTTAGCCACAGCTGGAGCTGGAGCAGCTGGGATGCAGGGAGCAGTGTCCTGACGGGAAAGAAAATGTATGGAAATGGGGCCCTGGGTCTGGCCCAGGAAACCATCCTTCCCACCTAGGCCTTGAGGCCTGTGATAGGAAGTGCTGCTATAATAGTCTCTAAAATGCCTTTGAAGCATTTTCCCCATTGACTTGGCTATCACCATTTGACTCCTCTTTACTTATGGAAGTTTCTGTATAGGTTTGAGTTCCTTCCCAGAAAACAGTTTTTTCTTTTCTAACACATGATCATGCTGCAAATTTTCCAAAATTTTATGCTCTTCTTCTCTTTTAAGGATAAGTTCCAGTTTCAAGTCATCAATTTGCCCATGCATATGAGCATACACCATTTATAGCATCCACATCACATCCAGAATTTGTTGCTGCTTAGAAATTTCTTCTTCCAGATACCTAAATTATCTCTCTCAAGTTCAAAGTTCCACAGATCTCTAGAGCAGGAGTACAATGCCACCAGTTTCTTTGCTAAAGCATAGCAAGAGTGACTTTTACTACAGTTCCCAACAAGCTCTTCATTTCCATCTGAGACCACCTCAGTTCGGACTTCAGTGTCCATATAGCTATCAGCATTTTGGTCACAACAATTTAACAAGTCTCTAGGAAGTTCCAGACTTTCTCTCATCTTTCTGTCTTTTGAGTCCTCCAAACTGTTCCAACCTCTTCCCATTACCCAGTTCCAAAGTTGCTTCCATGTTTTCAGTTATCTTTACAGCAATGTTTCACTCCTAGGTACTAATTTTTGGCATAAGTCTAGTCTCACACTGCTATAAAGAAATACCTGAGACTGGGTAATTTTTAAAGAAAAGAGATTTAGTTGGCATATGGTTCTGAAGGCTGTACAGGTAGCATGACTGGGGAGGCCTCAGAAATCTTTCAATAGCTTACACGGCCAGAGCAGGAGGAATAGAGAAAAGGAAGAGGTGTTACACACTTTTAAACAACTAGATCTTCTGAGAACTCACTCACTATCACAAGAACAGTAAGAAGGGAATCTGCCTCCATGATCCGATCACCTCCCTCCAGGCCCCTTCTCTAACACTGGGGATTACAATCTGAAATGAGATTTGGGTGGGGACACAAATTCAAACCATATAATGTGATGTATAAAGGTTGTGGTTATCATCTGTGATAGTAGCCTAATTATTAAATCTCCACAAATATAGGCCATATATGGAATCTCATCAAAAGCTAGAAAAGGGAAGGTCATGACAATTGTCTTTGCTTATTTTGTAGAAAAGTATTCATTTCATTTGGAAATGAAAGACTAAATATTATAGTATTTTTACTGAAACTGAAATTGATGTCATATTCATTTATTAAAATTATATGATTTATGCTTTATTTTATGTGGATTTATATTATGCAATATAATGTGAGTACCTCAATCTTCTAAAGAGATTTATTACAGAGACTCTAGGTTTTCCTTTAATTAATCACTATTGTGTTGGGAATAGCATTAAGGTTCAATATCAGAGATTGTCATGTATCCAATTCTTATTACCACTTTTGGCTAAGGAAAAAAATATGACAATGATAAAACACAGGAAACAAATCGATGGAAGCATGGACTTTGAGGTTTGATTTGACAAGACATCAAATTATTTTGAGTGGCTTGGTCTAGGCAAACTATTTTGTCAAGCAGCATTTCTCATTGCTTTATCTTGTTAAATAAAACTTAAAATATATGGTAATGATTACACACATCTTAGCAAAATATTGGTAGAAACATTTTGAACTATTTGGACACTTGTGACTCACATTCCTTTCCTAAGTTTTTATAAAATTTTAACTGGGACTTGGGATTCAAAGTATGAGAGCACTTAAGCTACTTAGAGTCAACTGAAGTCCAATACGATGGAGAATGACATGTTCATCAAATAATTTATCAGTGGATTTGCATCTGTACAATACTTCTGGAGATGATTCACAGTATAAAGAAGATTGAAACAAGAGTCAAAAGTAAGGTTTGAACCATGACTTTCAACATTCTAAGCTTCAGTTTTCTCATCTATATAATAGAGATATTGCTCTGTGGTCTACAGGATTGTTCTAAACATTAATTAACATTAATTTAATAAAATAAATTTAAATGCATAAACAATGTCTTCTATATGGCAAGCATATTTGAAGTTCTCTTTGAATGAAACAGCATAACTGTGGAACTTTTGTGTGTTAAAACTTAATATAACATTCCAGAAGTCTTTTTTTAAATTATTAATTTGATGTCTCTACGTCTCTATGTCTCTATTTATGTCTCTATCATCTATCTATGTATCTATATATCTATCTATCTATTTACCTATCTATCTATCCATCCATCTGTCGTCTCTCATTTCTTTTACTAGGATTTTCAGAGCTTGTTCCATTGATTGTTCTCCTTCCTAAGAGACATGACATCCATACCCAGCCAAATCCTTATATATAAATGGACAGGATGTATGTATATTCAACTCTCACCTCCTCTCCCTTTTAATCAGCTTTGCGAAAAAGTTCTTAGTTAAGTTTTAGTCAAACAAGGATGCAGCACTCATTAACAGGAACCTGAAAGGAAAAACAAACAAACAAACAAAAAAAACCCGGAATTATCACCAAGATGAATAAGATGTATTTTACATGATAAATATGGAGAATTAAGATATTTGTATATGCCTCACTTAAATATTTTTAAATTATTTTTTAAAATTTGATAATTTAGCACACACAAAACTGGAACTCCAACTTAAAAGACAAATAAATCTCTCTTAATTTTAGGAAACATATTTATTTGATAACGGCGCTAGCCTGAACAAATTTTATCATTCTATATTATATCTATTTCATGTATGTAACCCCCATCACCATCAGTGAACTCCCATTAACTTCAATAAGGTCAATTTAATTGAAACTTCTGAATGCCCAACTCCTACTAACATAATTGAAGAATAAAATAATTAGTTTCAGTGGGAGTTATGTGAATGCACAGATTGAAGATTGGAGCCAAAGCAGAGTCATTATTCATTTTCATGGTTTTGATGGTCTCCCAAATTAGAACCCTGGTCTTATTTTTTAAAACAAGGTAAGAAAAATGGGACACCCATTTCTACTCTATGCAGGTTAGCAGTGAGGGGAGTGGCCTGCTTTGTGTCCTCATAGCTTTAACCCATGTGTTTTCAATATGTCATGAGGAAACAGCATACAATGTGGGAAGGGTGATCTTAAGTTTTCTTAGAGTAACACCTGGGTAAGATATATTCCTTAAGTGAAATTAGTGGCCTTGTTGAAGTCAGCATTTTATTTAGAGAGGACATCACATAAAACCTATTTTATACCATGACATACAAAACTTAATTAAATTAACATTTTTAATATAAATTAGTATTATATTATATTTTAAAGGTATTCTGTTAATTTTTAAATTTTTGCAGCTTGAGCTAACAATTCCAAGTGTTCTTTTTGAGATTTGATAAAACATGGCTTACTTTTTTTTGAATGGAGGTCAACATCTTTGTCATAAGTCAGGAGGCCAAATATATAAAATAAAAATCTACAGCAAAATTTTAAAAGTGAAAATCTTATGATTAATGAGTTTTAAAAGCAAAGGCTCTAAGAAAATTTAAGCCATAGTATACTGACACTATTATGATATCTTCATTTGTTAAAATGATGAATATTAATTATTTCTTTCACTTCGATAATATTTGGCTTAGCCTGTTACTTTGAGATACATAATTATATGTGAATAATATATATGAAGAAAATTTGTTTAGAAAAAGCAAAACATGAAATGCTATGTTACAGCAAACTAATATACAACTTTATTAGTAAGCAACTCTAAGTATATTTGTAAAATAAAAGATGTTTTATTTGTTTAATGATGAGGAGTTATTTATAAGATAGAAATGGCATAACATTAATTCTGGGGACTAGGTCAACTGAAATAAATAAAGGCATTATTGAGAAGATTATATGATTTTAAAGCAATTAAGCAAAGAAAAAAGTAGAAAAATGATACAAAATTAACAACATAACTGAAAGAGTAACATTAATTTCTTTTTTTTTTTTTTTTCTTTTTTTTGGGGGGGGATGGAGTCTCGCTCTGTCGCCCAGGCTGGAGTGCAGTGGCAGGATCTCAGCTCACTGCAAGCTCCGCCTCCCAGGTTCATGCCATTCTCCTGCCTCAGCCTCCCGAGTAGCTGGGACTACAGGCGCCCACCACCTCGCCCGGCTAATTTTTTGTATTTTTTAGTGGAGACGGGGTTTCACCATGTTAGCCAGGATAGTCTCCATCTCCTGACCTCGTGATCCGCCCGTCTCGGCCTCCCAAAGTGCTGGGATTACAGGCTTGAGCCACAGCGCCCGGCCTAATTTCTTAGATGGATTAGAATTGGAGATATATTCCAATAAAAAATGAAAGGTGCTGCATTCCCTTGAATTTTTTCATATTAAGTTATTGTGTTTATGATTGACAAATTTATAACAACACTGGGTCGAACCTATGGGATTATGATTTTTTGTTTTATTATGACTTTGTTTCAATTTCTAGATGCATTAATTTTATAATAAAATTAGTAGTTTTAATTGCTAAATGTACTTTTGAACCTGATACAGTTGTTAAAACCAATTTTATCAGAAAACCAAAATACGAAGTTTTGAGCCATTTTTCATATATATTAGTCTGTTTCTTAGAAAACATTTTTGTATATATTTTAAAGTATTAAAGATAAATTAACTTGTATATTTTACTTTTTTAGTGATTAAGCCAACAACAATATTTTTAATAACTATCCATGCATACATAGTAGTATAAACTGTGATAAAATGTATAAACATTTTAAAAACTCGTTTTGGAGGAAGATTACAAACTTTTATCCAGAATGTACATTTTGGCAGGAGCAAAATAACTCTAATAATCTTTGAAAATTTAATTTATTTTGCTAATTTTAACATTTAATGTCTTCTGGTATCATTTGATGTTGGAAATATCTCAATTTGAATGAAAATTTCTAACGTTCTCTAATACTTAGGGCACAGACAATTCAGCAACAAGGCTATATAATAATTGAAGAATGTACAGAAAGAAGAAAATGAATGAACAAACCCAGAATAATCTTTGAATAGATTTAGAAATTAACTTGTGCTCAAAAGGTAGATCTACAAGAGGAAAAAAAAATGTAAACAAATAATAATTTATAGATTCAGGCTCAAGAAATATTTAATGAACCAATTCTGAGAACAGAATTTTCTAGATTGCAGACTGTATATTAATCAAATCTTAAAATGGCTATCTTTTCTTTGCCTATAATCTGTGCTATGAAAAACACAGTAATTTTATATCAGCCTGACTCAGATACAAAATAGATACATACTTGGTAAAAATTCAAAATACTAGTTTTTCCTTAACCTTTTCGGTCAATCAAGTAATATGTATTATTATAATGATTGAAATATAGAAATATAAAATTTGATCACTTTATATATTCCCGTTTTCAAACATTAAAAATTCACAAAATAATCTCATGTACCAAAATATAATTGATTAGTTTAAACAACTTATTTATTTCCTATAATTACATTTTCTTCTTCTAAAAAATAAAAAGTACTACTATTTTGAAAGTTATGTCTTGAAAATTGTTTTCTTTATGTAATATATATGTCTTTCCTCGACATTTTTCTTCACTATAAATATAAAAATCTATAGGATTTGCCCATAATGCATTATAGAGAACCCTTTATATTTATCTTAACATTTTATTTCAGCTCTCCTTAACTCTTCTACCTTATTGCATCAATCCTTATTGCTGCAGATCCTTATATAGATATGTCTCTCAGCTATTAATTCCTGAGAATCTGTTCTACGTTAGAAACCAAAGCGTTGGAACCAAGTGTGATGATCTTGTATGTTTAAAAATTTATGGGATATTAATTTCAGGCCAGTATACTTGAAACCTAAAACTAACTCCACATCTGAAATAAAAGTCAGTTAGCACAAGACAAATAATTCCCCCGACGGCATAATTTCTTCAGAAGATGTAATTTGTCTTAAATGTATGCTGATAATTCAAAGAAACTATAACACATCTGTTTAGTTCTTTCCAAAGCAACTCATTACAAACAGAAGTTAGAGCAGAATATTTTGTGGAATGGTGGAAAATAGACCCATAGCTTACAATTTCACAGTATGAGTTCAGGGCATGTGGTCTACTTATAGTTTTCATAAAGACTCAGTAAATAGCTGAAATAATTTATGAGATAGTTTATCGCATTTTTTTCCACATTAAAAAAAAAATGCCTCACATAGTACTGCACCTTGAATTGTTGTATAAAGATGAGTTTCTTCATTCAAGAAGCCAAAACTCTGGCCAGCAGCTTAAATAGTGGAAATGGGTCTGGATGCAAAGTTTGTTGTAAAAACTTTTCTAAAACAAAGAAAGCTCTCCTCTTTTTAGGCTTTGGCTAAATATATGGAAATATTTTTAGTGGAAAGGTAAGGAAAAATATTTTCTTACCTTCTATAAGGGAGTGTATAAATAAATAAATAACTGATTTCTCATTGGCCTAAATAATATTATTCATAGCACTGATTGTTGCCCATGTCACACATTGGGACATCTTCTTCCCAGTGTTTCCTCCCCAGATCACAAACTAATGTGTTCTGGCCCAGTTTCCTAACCCTGGACTAGCTGTAAGTCTCTAGAAACATTGAGACTGATGCACATGCATACACTGGCCACAATGGTTTTGATTCACCATAGACAGATAAAATAATTTTACAATAGTATCTTGTTTAGGTTTGAGTGATGAAGTCAATATTCAAGCATGGATTAGTGTTAAATGGGGATCGTATAATGGTAGGATACATTTTCTGAATTGCAGTCTAATATTCAGAATTTCCCATGATAGCTAAGAACGCATAACTGCCAATTGGAACATATAATGGGTGTGGCAGAAGGCTTGGTATTTACGGCATTTCTGTCATTTAGCATTGTCATATCAGGTAATGAGTTTGAATTTGTGCCAGTACCATTAGGACCATCTTTAAGTACTGGCTCATTGGAAAAAAAGGCGATGTGGAGAGTTTTGAGTTACAGTAAGATTCTGATTAATTCTGGAACACACTATTATCCTAGACTACTGGAATCTAAAAGCATATCAAAGATAATCTAATTTTCTATTTCCAAGTTTGACTGAGTATCTGAAGAGCTTAGGGAAATGTTTAGAGATCCTGGGGGCATCCTGCAGATAAACTATTTTTGTATTTATGTTATTTGGTGGTGTTGCAAAAAAAAATTCCAAATTCAGAGGCTTAAAATAACTTCAAATTTTTAATTTGCAAAATCTTATTGGTCGGCTGGGACTAAGAAAGTTTTTTGTTGTTGTGGTGGTGGTGGTTGTTGTTGGTGGTGGTGGTGGGGTGGCGGTGGTGGTGTTTCTTTTTGTTCCCCAGTAGTCATATTGGCAGTTGGTTTCTCATTGACAATAATGAAGTAGAAGTATAGAAGCATGGCTGGAGCTGGACTGTTCAAATGGCCTCTCGTTATCCAGAGCCTCTCTACACATGGTCTCTTTAAAACAGAATTACAAAGAGGGACCTGGAAATTTGTGTATTATTTAAAAAGACATTTCCATAAGTGATTCT
This sequence comes from Colobus angolensis palliatus, assembly GCF_000951035.1. Classification (NCBI taxonomy): domain Eukaryota; kingdom Metazoa; phylum Chordata; class Mammalia; order Primates; family Cercopithecidae; genus Colobus; species Colobus angolensis. Next base: position 8,185,855 of record NW_012114364.1, on the reverse strand, counting down.
GATCCACTGAGTCTGGGAATCAGTAAAGAAATCAATGAGGAAATGACAGCATGTATCCAGACAGGTTCAATGCCATTTTTGAGACATTGCATCTGATTAATGAGAGACCCAATCTAAAACTCTTATTTTTGGAAATTATAGACCTAGCCAATTTCCCCACATCATTTTGTATTTTGACATTGCATGTAGAATAGTGAAGGTTCAATATACTGAGTAATGTCACCAGTCTTTACGGTTAATGTGACAAAATTTTAAATATGTTATAAAATTACAGATTTTTCAAAGATAGACACAAATTTTTGAAGCTTGTGACTCCATCTGAGTGTGTGTGTGTGTGTGCGTGTGTGTGTTCTATGTGTGTATACCTAGTCAAGGGCTCAAAAAAAAGTGTTGTTGTTGTTGTTTTTAATATAGATCAACTTCGGCTAGTCTTTTTTATTATTATTATTATACTTTAAGTTCTAGGGTACATGTGCATAGCGTGCAGGTTTGTTACATATGTATACTTGTGCCATGTTGCTGTGCTGCACCCATCAACTCTTCAGCACCCATCAATTCATCATT
>NW_012114364.1:8184202-8184526 GCF_000951035.1 Colobus angolensis palliatus | reverse complement strand
AACAGACATTTCTCAAAAGAAGACATTCATACAGCCAACAGACACATGAAAAAATGCTCATCATCACTGGCCATCAGAGAAATGCAAATCAAAACTTCCGCTAGTCTTTATTGGGATGTTAGTTTCTCTAGGCCTCCTTCTCTGCAGTGATTGTGATGTAGATGAGCCAATTTTCAGTTGCATCCTTTTCAAGCTTAAGGAAGAAAAGAGTCCTAAGACATCCCAGAGTTCGATAGGTAGCAGGAGCAGAGAGCAGACCCCAGAGAGCCCTGAGCAGCCCCACCGCCGCCGCGGGCCTAGTTACCGTCACACCCTGGGAGGAGC
>NW_012114364.1:8155824-8184152 GCF_000951035.1 Colobus angolensis palliatus | reverse complement strand
CCCCCCCCACCGCCCCCGCCCTCAGCGCTGCTGACACCAAGCCCGGCACTACCGGCAGCGGCGCAGGGAGCAGTGGCCCAGGCGGCCTCACATCGGCGGCGCCTGCCGGCGGGGACAAGAAGGTCATCGCAACGAAGGTTTTGGGAACAGTAAAATGGTGGTTCAATGTAAGGAACGGATATGGTTTCATCAACAGGAATGACACCAAGGAAGATGTATTTGTACACCAGACTGCCATAAAGAAGAATAACCCCAGGAAGTACCTTCACAGTGTAGGAGATGGAGAGACTGTGGAGTTTGATGTTGTTGAAAGAGAAAAGGGTGCGGAGGCAGCAAATGTTACAGGTCCTGGTGGTGTTCCAGTAGAAGGCAGTAAATATGCAGACCCTAACCATTATAGACGCTATCCACGTCGTAGGGGTCCTCCACGCAATTACCAGCAAAATTACCAGAATAGTGAGAGTGGGGAAAAGAAGGAGGGATCGGAGAGTGCTCCCCAAGGCCAGGCCCAACAACCCCGGCCCTACCGCAGGCGAAGGTTCCCACCTTACTACATGCGGAGACCCTATGGGCGTCGACCACAGTATTCCAACCCTCCCGTGCAGGAAGGAGTGATGGAGGGTGCTGAAAACCAGGGTGCAGGAGAACAAGGTAGACCAGTGAGGCAGAATATGTATCAGGGATATAGACCACGATTCCGCAGGGGCCCTTCGCGCCAAAGACAGCCTAGAGAGGACGGCAGTGAAGAAGATAAAGAAAATCAAGGAGATGAGACCCAAGGTCAGCAGCCACCTCAACGTGGGTACCGCCGCAACTTCAATTACGGACGCAGACGCCCAGAAAACCCTAAACCACAAGATGGCAAAGAGACAAAAGCAGCCGATCCACCAGCTGAGAATTCGTCCGCTCCGGAGTCTGAGCAGGGCAGGGCTGAGTAAATGCCGGCTTACCATCTCTACCATCATCCGGTTTAGTCATCCAACAAGAAGATACATGAAATTCCAGCAATAAGAAATGAACAAAAGATTGGAGTTGAAGACCTTAAGTGCTTGCTTTTTGCCTGTTGACCAGATAAATAGAACTATCTGCATTATCTATGCAGCATCAGGTTTTTATTATTTTTACCTAAAGACGTCTCTTTTTGGTAATAACAAACGTGTTTTTTTAAAAAGCCTGTTTTTTCTCAATACGCCTTTAAAGGTTTTTAAATTGTTTCATATCTGGTCAAGTTGAGATTTTTAAGCACTTCATTTTTAATTTGTAATAAAAGTTTACAACTTGATTTTTTTTTTTTAAAAAAAGTCAACAAACAGCAAGCACCTGTAAATAAAGGTCTTAAATAATTGTCTTTGTGTAAAAAAAAAAAAAAAAGACATCCCAATATGAATACTTTAGGAATCTTAATGCCCACCCCCTGCAAAAAAACCAACCAATTCAGGCCTAGCCTAGTAAGAAGATATTTTCTCCAATCCAAGATGAACATCACCCTCCGTCAGAATACTGACTTTTTAACAAAGAGATTTACAATAAGCTTATTCTTTGTGTTTATGGCAAATCATAACACCCATGTCTTCAAATGTGCTGGTTCCCTTAGATCTCTTCTCCCTCAAACCAGAGCACAACCATCCAGCATCTAAGCTATTTAAAGTAAGTCAAACAGTTTAGTACAGTTATTTTTCATATATACTCCTTAAGGTCATGATGAAGTCTAAATCTACATCTCCAGTATATCTGCAAGCCATTCCTTGACAGATAACAGGGAAACAAAGATACAATGAGAACTAATAAGGTATGATGTAAAGCAACCTAAGTGAAGATTTAGAAAAACAAATAATTCTCAAAAACAAATATACTCATCTCAACCCTGACTACTATAAACAAGGAAAAACATTTTTGTTGCTAAAAATAATAATTTGGCATGTTGGAGAGAAAAACTAAAATATCTCAGTTAATTACAAAGGTATATTCACTGCTTCTACTCACTCTTAGCTTTTCTTTCCTTGTGGACACACAGGTACATCACAGTTTCTCTTTCTTTTACTTAAAAAGGGTCATATGACTGGTTATGGCCAATGTGTCATGGGAAGAAATGGAACCAATGTGATAGTCTCAAGTGATCTCTTCCCTAGCCAGAACAACCACTTTAGCATTTACTGAGATGAAGTGATAGGATTGGCATAATCTGGACCAATGAGAAACAACATGGAAAATAGTTTGCTTGGAGAGTTACCAGGCTTGTAGTATACTTGGTATGAAAACCAAAAGTTTCATTTTTTGAGCCACTGAGATTGATGAGTTTTGTTTGTTTTTACTACAGCATATCTTTGCATACTGCGACCAAGAAAAGTTCACTCTAAAAAAGTGATTTGTTCTACATTTCCAAACATAAAAAACAATTAAAGTGGTTTCTCCAGTGGTTGCTCTTAAAGGTAAATTAAACCTTTCCACTGGCATCCTATAATATACCCTATGACTGCTTTTCTAGAAATTTATGTTGCTGTGGGTGAGAGATGATGTGAAGGGGTTTTCTGGGGTGTTAGTAACAGCATGTTTTATGACCTAGTTTTTATTTACACATGGGTGCATAAGTGGTGAAAATTATTCAGTGCTAATTACAAAGGTATATTCACTGTTAAAATCCGTCAGTCTTTATACTTACAATTTGAGTACCTTTCCAGATAAGTATTTTACTTTAATAAAAAGTTTATTTGAAAGGAAAGTAACTTTAAACCTCAAAATTATATTGCTGATTGGTTCATATTTGTTTCCAAGGTACACCTTCTCAAAATTATAAAATCTTTGATACCTGATGATAACAAATTATTTTCTTTAAATCTCCAAAGCTGTAGGTTCAATTTATTATTATAAAAATTCATAATATATTTTAGAGTAGCAGAACCAGAATAAATGAATAATACCTTATGTATTATGTCAACTGAATTAACTGGGTATTTCTTGAGACTTAGATAAAATCAACTCAAGCTTCCATTATGTTAATTCAGAGATCTGAGTATTCTGCAGAATTTCTGCAATGTTGGGGAATGGGGGTAGATTTGTGTCATTCTATTCTGGGCTTCTAATTCCAAATAATATCATCCTATAGCTCTTACAGTTTATATGACCTATGTGTCATCTCTTCAGAGATGCCTTCACAGAAACATAAAATTCATCCAGTTATTTAACTAGAACAAAACAAAATAACACATCAAACTCTCACAAGATATTTGATGATATGGTTTGGAGGTATGTCCCTGCCCAAATCTCATGTCAACTTTCAATTCCCAATGTTGGAGGAGGGGCCTAGTGGGAGGTGATTAGATTACGGGGTTGGATTTTCCATGAATGGCTTAACAGCATACCCCTGACCCCTTAGTACTATCTTCACATCGGTGAGGTATGGTCATTTAAAAGTATGTAGTTCCTCCTCTGTCCTCTCTCTGGCTCCTACCCCTGCCATGTGAGACACCTCACACCTATTTTGCCTTTTGACATAATTTTAAGTTTTCTGAGGCCTCCCCAAAAGCTGAGCAGATGCCATTATCATGTTTCTTGTATTGCCTGCAAAATCATGAACCAATTAAACCTATTTTCTTTATAAGTTACCCAGTCTCAGGTCTTTCTTGATAGCAATGCGAGAATAGACTAATACACTTGAGTGTGTAATAGATTGATCGAAGATTGAGTGAGGCTAGATAAAGAAGTGCATGTTAAATCAGTGTATATTATTTGAAATTTTTTTTTTCTTAAAATAACATTAGTGCATATCTGATTTCAATTCTGACACAAAGTGAAGAAAGGAGAAATCCTTACTCTCATCTTTATAAGAAAAAGTTGAACAAACTGAACACCAAATTTTCTTGAGCCCTGCATAGAATATAAATGCTGATTTTGGTTAATTATCCAAGATGAATGTGGCCAAGCTCAAGAGTGAGAAACTTTTGGGGTCTGCAGTCTTAGAAGGGAATAAGCTTTTGTGGATCTTAATTCTTCTGCATCTCAGGAAGATCTCCTCTTAAACTCTAGCAAAGAGAGAGTAACAGTATTTGTTGTGAAATACATCCAGAGTATTATTTCGAACAAAGGACTACTTCCTAGGTGGAGAGAATTTATTAGAATCTTATCCCATTAGGAGAGGGAATTCCTCCCTCTCTAACAACAGTTTCCCTTAACCCGCAGCTTTTTTGTCTCACGTAAGGAGAAAACAAGATATATCAATGAGGAAGCTCCTGTGAAGATCCCAGTCTAGAGATACAAGCCTACAAAATGTTTGAGATGTAATCATGAGATTGTAGAATGCTTCTTTTCTACATCTTACACTACACCAACAGAGCTACAATAAAACAGTAGATTATACCTGATAGTGCTGTAAGACACAGATTCTGTCGAAGGAAAAGTACTAGGGAAGTCCAAAATAAAGAGAGAATATAAAAAAGGAAACCATAGGCATTTGATGATTCTGGAACTTATAGCTACAGCAAGAATTAAACCTAGCCCAACTCCTAGCCAAATAAACACAAAACCTCACACTAAAGCTATTTTTATCTCAGTTCCCATTATCAACTACATCATATCAGGTGATCAAAAAAAAAAAAATTACAAGTGATGTCAAAGGCAAGAAAAAATGCAGTCTGAATATACAAAGCAAACATCACAACCAGACTCATACATGAGACAAATGCTGGAATCATAAGACAGGAAATATAAAATAACTATGACTAATATGTGAAGGGCTATGAAGGAAAAATAGACAACATAAAACAGATATGTGTTATCAGAAGAAAAATAATTCTCAAAACAATTTGAAAGGGAAATCTAGAAATCAAAAATACTGTAAGAGGAATGAAGAATCTTTGTATTATGCTCAACAATAAATAGGACACAATGGAACAAAGAGCCAGTGATATTGAAATTAGGTCAACAGCAACTTTTCAAATAAAATGCAAAGAGGAAAGAAATTTAATAAAAGATAATAGAATGTTCTAAATGTGGGATAATTTCAAAGTTTCAAAATATACATAATTGGAATACCAGAAAGAGAGATAGAAGAAAGTAGAAGCACTTGAAATATTAATGTCTGAGAAGTTTCCAGATTAACTGCAGACACCAAACCAGAGTTACAAAAAGCTCAGAAGACATCGTGCTGGATAAGTATTACATAAATTTTAAAAAAAGTCCAAAAAAGTACACCTAAGTATATCATATTTAAAATGTAGAAAACCTAAGGATAAAGAATAAAACATAAAAGCAGTCACAGAAGCATAAGCACCTTACCTGTACAAGTGCAAGAAAAATAACTACAATGGCCATAATATTAAAGAGCATGGACATCAGGACAATAGAGTGAGAAATTTAAGTATTCAAAGAACAATAACAGCCAGTAACCTAAAATCCTATATGAGGAAAAATTATCCTTCAAAAGTAAGAGAGAAACAGACATTCTGTGAAAGACATAAACCACAGGAACTCATCACTGTGAGGCCTTCCTTGCAGAAACTGTTAAAAGAAGTTCTTAGGCAGAAGACAACACCAGACAGAAGTTCAAGACAACAAAAAGAAAACAGATGTAATAAATGGAAGTAAAATAAAATCATTTATTTTTAAAATCTTAATTAGTATAAAAGAATAACTGTTTAAATAAATGGTAGTAATGTAACTGGGCAATATTAAGGTAAACACAGAACAATGTATTAGGATATCATAGGATGTGGATAAGGGATATGAATGGCAGGAATATCATAAGAGATGGGAGGGACAGGATATAATTTCTCATAAAGTATTTACACTATATGTAAAGTCATATAGTGTTATTTCAAGTTAAGTCAAGAACACTTAGAAATATAGTTTGGAAGAAGAGTAATGTAAGGCTAAAGCAATCAGAACAAAAAACCTAATAAATATTTGAATAAATATCTGTGAAAGTGAAAACAGAAAAACAATATAGAAAATAAAAATAAAAGCTGTTTTTTTAGAAAGATCAATAAAACTTACAAATCTCTAAAGAAGCTAACAAAGAAAAAAAGAGAAAAGATGCAAATTACCAATATAAACAATGAAAGAGGGGCAGGTAATCACTACTAAATATATGAATATTAAGAGGATACTCAATATAAACAAGTCTATACCTATGAATTTGATAACAGATTAAATGGACAAACTCTTTGAAAGACACGTAGTATCAAACTCATTCAAGGAAAAATAGATACTATGAGTGGGTCTATTATATATACATAAAATAATTTGAATCAATTATTAATCATCTTCATAAAAAGGAAACACTAGGCCCAGATTGTTTTTATAGTAAATTCTATCAAACATTTAATGAAGAAATAGTATCAATTCTCCATAAATTATTTCAGAAAATAGAAACAGTGATAATTGTTAACTTATTCAATGAGTTCAGAATTACCCTTAAACAAAATAAAGTCATTGCAAGAAAGAAATTCTGATATCTCTCTCATGAACATAGATGCAAAAGTCCTCAACAAAATATTAGCAAATCAAATATAACAATGTTTTAACAAAAGTTATACATTCAGACCTTGCTTAGGTAAGAAAGGATTGTTGATTCAATATCCAAATATGAATCTGTTTGATATAATACATCAAGGGGCTAAAAAATAAAAATCATGTATCATCATGACTTAGAAAAAATTCAACAGTACTCAGCACCCATACATGGTAACACTCTCTGCAAACTTAACACATAAACTTTCTCAACTTGAAAAGAAACATCTACTGAAAAACTTGACATGTAACTTTGGACTTACTAATGAGACATTAGACATTTTCCCTTTGTGACTGAGAACAAGGCAAAGATGTCCTTTCTCATTGAAGCTTTTTAATGTGTCGGAAGTCCTAGCAAGTACAATAAGACAAGAAATTAAAATAAAAGGTAGACTGATTGGAAAGGAGAACATAAAACTGTCTTTAGTAGCACAAGGCATAATTGTCTATGCAGAAAATCTCAAAACATTGACAAAAACATGAAATAAGGTTGTTGTATAGTAAGGTTGTAGAATACAAGGTTAATATGCAAAAGTGAATTGCCTTTTTTATACATCAACAATAAACAATTGGAACTTGAAATGTAAAAAAGAATGAAAATAACATAATTTAACATAGCTTCAAAACTAAATAATTAGGATTAAAGTAACAAATATATACACACAGAAATACATATGTGTGTGTATATATATATATATATATATATAGCTATTGGTTTCAAGTTGTATTCCAATGTGGTCAAGATATATATTTGGTGAAATATAAAACCTTTAAAATGTATTTTAAAATATTTTATAAATCCAGTCTATCGCTCAAGTACAAATGAAAATAAAGTATATTTTGAGGTTGTTGCCTGTAGGGTTCAATGAATGTCAAATAGGTCAAAGTTATTGACAATATTTATTAATATTCTACATTCTAAATATTTCTTTGTTCCAACAATTACCGCAAGATGGCTATTGACATCTCCATTTGTACTTATACATTTGTCTATTTCTCCTTTGAGTTCTCTCAGCTCTTACTGCACTTATTTTAAAGCTCTGTATTCAAGTGCCTAAACATTTATGGTTATTATGTCTTTCTAATTAATTGACTGTTTATCATTATGAAATATCCTACTTTATATCTTGTAATCACACTTTATAAATTCTATATTTAAGGTACTAGTCATTCCATATTTCTTTTCCTAGCCCTGTTTTCTCTCCTTTTTTCCTCTTTGTGTTCTGTTTAGTTAATGAACATGTTTTGTATAACAATTAAAGTCCTCTATTGAATTTTAAACTTTTTCTCCTTTGTTTTAGGATTTGATCTATGGATTGCAGGGGCATCCTTAGCTTATCAAAGTCTCTGTATAGATTTTTCTTACAACTTCACCTAAAGAGTATAATTCTGTTTTCCACCATGATATTTTGTATTATTTTTGTAACATATATTATATTTACACACTGTATTTAGTCTATTCTCACACTGTTATGAAGATATTACCCAAGACTTGGTAATTTATAAACAATGGAAGATTAATTGACTCACAGTTTTGCATGGCTGGGGAGGCCTCAGGAAACTTACAGTCATGGCAGAAAGGGAAGTAGGCACCTTCTTCACAAAGTGGTAGGAGATAGTGTTTGCATGTGAAGGAGGAACTGTGAAACACGTAAAACCATCAGATCTTGTGAGAACTCACTCACTATCATAAGAACAGAATGGGGGAAACCACCTCCGTGATCCAATCACCTCACTCCGTGGATACATGGGGATTACAGATCTCTCTCTTGACACGTGGGAGTCACAATTTGAGATGAGATTTGTATGGGGACACAGAACCAAACCATATCACATTAAATAACTCAGATGACAGTGTTTTAATATGTATCATACCACACAATTTTTAAGAAAGAAAAAGCACATTTAAAAATTTTAACCATATATTCACAATTTTTCATTTGTTCAACATTTCTTTATTTCATATCTTCTCTTATATTTGGTGTCATTTTTGTTTCATTTAATAACATCATTTCTAAGAGTGCAGGTGTACTATTGATACATTTTTATCAATTTTTCTTGATATGAAAATGTCTTTGTTTCTATTTGTTTAACAAATTACTTGTAGAATACAGAATAATTATCACTTTAATGCATTTTCTTGTCTGCTGGCCTCTATTTTTAAATTAAATATCAAATATAATTTATATAATTTTTCACTTTTACTTAATGTGTTATTTTTTTCCATGACTTGCTTTAGAGATTGCCTCTTTACTTTTAGTTTTCATCTATTTGACAACTTCATTCTTAATTGTAGTTTGCTTTATATTTATTACACTTATAGTTTGCAGAATTTAGTTATCTGCAAGTCCGTGTTTTTGTAAAGGTGTGCAACATACATTAATTTTATTAAGTATTTTGTGCCCCATTAATTTGTCTCTTTTCTCTTTATCTTTGACTCAGATTATACATGTATAGGGTCATTTAATATGGCAGTAAAACTCACTACAATGCTGTTAATAATTTTCATGTTTTGTTTCTCCCTGTTTTTCACTGAGAATAATTTAAATAATCTATATTCAAGTTCATGTATGCTTTATTTGCCATAAGAAATCTGTTCTTAATTCTATCTCTTGACACATTAATTTCTGATATTGTCCTTTCAAATTCTATAATATCTACTTACATTTTCCTATCAAGAGTGTCTACCTGGTCAATAGTTGTGGTAATTTTTTTCTTTAATTTTAAAAAAAATTATATATATAAACATCATTTGAATTCCCAGATTGCTAATTCCAACATCTAGGGTGATTATTTCTTGACTATTTTTGTTTGTTCTTTACTAGGGGTCAAACTTTCACATTTCGTTCATATATATTAATTTTTTATTATATACTGGTCATTCATGGGCGATAGGACTCAGAACTCTTCTATTAATTTTTGAGAGTAGTTTGTTTTATTTTAGCAGAGTTAATTTAGATATTTTCAAATGGCAAACTCTATGTCTGGTTATGATTAGCTGATGAGAAGCCTCTCTCATTGGTTCTTTAGTTCAGCCAGTTTTTATTTAATTAATTAATTAATTTATTTATTTTTATTCAGGTACCAACAAAATATTCAGTTGAATTTATAATCATATTTTTGGGAACCCCTGTTGGGGGATTTTTTGGCTAACACCTCCCCTCAAATTTTAGCAGTTCCAGTAGCCACAGTACTCTGACATCTAATTTCAGAAATCAAAAGAAACATATTTCTCTGAGTTTGTTTGCAAGGTTCAGTGCATACTATAGAGTATCCTCATGTGAAAAGTTGTACAAATATGAACATTACTCTGTACATTTACTTTCTTTCTAAGATTGAAATCTCACCAGTTTCTGCTTGCTGTTTTTAGAAACAAATGCATTCAACAGATTTCTTTTAAAAATTGTTCAGCGTTTATAATTTTTCATAAAATTTTAAGTCTGATAAAAGGTACTCACTCGTTACAAGAAGTCTAAATCTCCCACTTAGTCTTTTGCATTTTAAAAAGACAAACAACAGTCATAAATTGTTATATATAATAAACAGTATATATAACTATTGTATATAGAATAGTTTGCTCATTAATTGGTTACCATTTTAATGTATATTAAGATAAAGCAAGAAGACGTTAATAAGATTATATTTCAAGCTTTTGTGGAGCCACATGTTTCTTCCTCAAAGGAAAATAGAAAAGAAAAAGAATGCTTTTCATGTCCAATGTTTAGAAGTTTTACTTTTATGCTGCTTCAGATAGATAATATTTCAAATGGAAAATATTATTTAATATTCATATAGCTTTTGTTTTTGCAAATATTTGTTGACCAACTATAAATTAGAAGAATTTTTTTTCTTTGCTTTTCTCAGACAGAGTCTTACTCTGTCACCCAGCCAGGCTGGAGTACAGTGGCAAGATCTCGGCTGACTGCAACCTCCACCTCCTGGGTTCAAGTCACTGCCTCAGCCCCCTAGTAGCCCCCCAGTTACAGGCATGCACCACCATGCCTGGATAATTTCTGTATTTTTAGTAGAGAGGGGTTTCACCATGTTGACCAGGCTGTCTCGAACCCATGACCTCAGGTGATCCACCAGCCTTGGCCTCCCAAAATGCTGGGATTACAGGCATGAGCCACCATGCCCAGCCAGAAAAAGGTTCTAATGAATTTATTTATCTTCCACTAGATGGTCTGTATTTATTAATCTAACCATATTTTAAAAATTATATGTATTTTCCAATCAGATAATATATGCTAATAAAAAAATTACTATCTTTGTCATACTTCAAATATAATCAGAAACTTGCAACGAATTGCAGTTATTCTTGTCTAATTGAGAAAGTATGGTTGTCACAGTTAAATATTTTATGAACAATCTAACTTGTGGAAAACTATGTGTATGCTGGCAAAGATCATTAATATTATGGTTTAGTATTTAACCATTCAACAAACTTGAAATATGTGTCCATTTTTTGTCGTATAATATAGTACATGAAGTTAAAACCTGTAAGTGTAGAGCACAGTTAATGCACTCAAAGATTATTAAAACTATAGTGGGGACTCTTGCCTAGAAGATCGTTTCAACATAAGTCTAAGTATAAAGCTAGGAAGATAAACGTATTTTTTTTCTTTTTAACTAAGTACTCATTGTGAGAAAATTCTCACATTTATTCTCCTTATGAATATACTCACTAACTCTTCCTTAGTTATTTGACAATGTAAATCTGCTCCTTTCCCCTCAAATCTATATCTCATACATACCAAATTACTATATTTTATTGTTAATTTTTAAAGTATTATCATTAATCATTGTGTCAATTCAAATACAGGTTGGGAATTCAGCAGTCTATGTGTGTGTTTGGATGTGTGTGTATATATGTATACATATATACATATTATTAATAATATATATTTACATGTACATTACTAAATACAAATTTAAATATTTAATACAAGTTAAAATATTTGAATATTTAACATACATTTAAAATATTTATGATAAAAGTATGTTATTTTTAGCAATTTACCTTAATTCTTCCAGGATATGGAACATTGCTTGTTGTTAACCACTCTATATATGAGCAGAACTGGTACCTAAATCTTGATTTCTAATACCATTCTACAAATACCGAAACCAGTGCTTCTTGGGGAAATGACTGATTCTAGGACTGGGGAAGGACATATATACAAGGTGATCCTGGAGCACTACTTAGAGACAGAAAGTAAGGAAATGCTAAAAAAATAAACAAACACTCCACACTGATATTGTATTATAAGGACATAGCCAATTAAAGGAGTTCCTAATGTCCAAAACTGATTCAATATAAGCAGTGAAACAAATGTAGTAGTATTGGATTATAATGCAAACCATAAACACCTCTTAGTCCATACCAATATAAATAAATGGTTAGATAAACAAATGAGTGAGGAAGAACAATCAAATGCTTTTGTAGAAGAATTAGAAATACTTTATGGCTATTAGGAAGGCTGAGGCAGGAGGATTGCTTGAGGTAGGAGAATCCCAAGAGGCAGTAGGATTGCTTGAGGCCAGGAGTACAAGAACTGCCTGGGCAATGTAGTGGGACCCTGTCTCTAAAAATAATAGAAAAAAAATTAGTGTGGCATGGTGGTGTACTTGGCAGGAGTTCAGGAGTTCAAGGCTGCAGTGAGATATGATGACAACACTTAACACCATCTGAGTGACAGAACAAAATGCCATCTCTGAAAATAATAAAAATTAAATTTAAATTAGAAACGAAATAATTCACACTTGTTGCCCCACTCCTTAAGTGTGGATTGCACATCGTAACTTTCTTTCCAGGAGTACAGTATGGAAGGACAGAAGAGAGTTACTCTAAAGTGAAGAGATGTTCCAAACTGCTTCATCCAGGTGATCAAAGAAAACATTCACAGTCACAAAGCATCTAGACAGAATAAACACTTGATACGTTGTAATAAAAGTAACACTTTATTTTTGAGTTATTTCACTTAAAAACCCATAAATCTGGTCTAACGAGAAAAATAACAGACAAATTTGAATTAGAGTACATCTACCGAAATAATTTCTCAATACTAAAAACTATCAAGGCCATCAAAAACATGGAATGTGAGAAACTGTGATAACCAAGAAAAGTCTAGAGAGACATGAAGCCTAAAATGTGATGTAGTTTCCTAGAGAAAATAAAGGGCATTTGGGAAAATCTAACGACATCTGAATAGAGTATCAGCTTTATTAAATAGTGATGTGTCAGCATTGAGTCATTAATTGTGACACATGTTGACTGTGAATGTCAGATATTCATAATAGAAGAAACAGAGTATGGAGGATATGAGAACTTTTTTTTTTTTTGCATTTTTTACTGTAAATCTAAAAACATTGTAAACTAAAAAGTTTATCTTAAAAACCTACTTAAACATATAACCTAAAATAATAACTAAGCAGTTTGAAGTTATTAACATGATGTATATTTTCTTATTTTGTTGTAACTAAACTAACAACCTCAAAAGTATTTCCAAGGCTTATTATATGTTTGAGCAACTACTGGAAATCCATTTTTTAAATATTTGCTTTTCTTCCACTACATTTGAATAGCATCCAAAATTTTTGTTACATCATGAACAATTCAGGTAAGTTCACTATACTTATGGAGCTCATCTTTTAATATGAAATGGGATACCAAATGAAGAAAATGGTCGTATAAGACAAATGAGTTAATTGTATAGTATGTTTGCATGTGATAAATGACATGAATAAAAAGAAAAACAGAGCAATGTAAAGGAGACAAAGAAGGCTACATTTGAGAATTATTGTAAATATTTTCTTGCTTACATACAAAGTTGACTATTCATTACCAACTTTAGTTTTAAATAAAAAGTGAGTGTGTTGTCATAAGAGTAGATTAAATTAAAAACTGGAGGAAGCATAAAAACTAGTACTTAAACTCTTGCATAAAGTTAGATGGAAACCTGAGTATGAGTCCAGGTGATTTAATGGACTGGTGATCAAATCCAGTATCCTGTGAAGAAATAATATGGGATCTTAAATTTCCTTAAAGTAAGAATTAGAATGGAGAAATGACTAGAAAACATGGGTCCTCATTGGGCTGCAATTTTAATAATTGGAAAGACTTCAAGAAGACTGTTATATTAAGATAACATTTTCTACAAAGAAATTGAAAATAATCTGAAAAGCGCTACTATACTAACAAGAAAGTTCACATAGTACATACCTAAACATACTACTTCAAGTATACTACTTTTCCAATGGCAATTAAGAGTTCAAAACTATAATTTAAGGATATACAACTTCTGGTGGCAAGTGATACTGTAAAGTAATTGAGAATAAACTTTTCAAAAGATACAAAATATTCAATGAAGAAATATTAAATTCTAATGAATAATAGACAAAGTAAGAAATAAGTATAAAATGGAGATATTTGTAAATGGTAAGACTTAATATACCAAAGATGTTTATTTCTTCAATATAATTTACAATTAAATCAAATTCTTTAATGTTTTCAATTTTATAGATTCTATAAATATTATAAACTTATAATACATAATTTGATAAATTAAGTCAAATATTATAAACTTATAATACATAATTTGATAAATTAAGTCACTAATTTGATAAATTAGTGTCAAATATGTGACACTACTCGAACAAAGTGTCACAAACTGGGTGGTAAAAAAACAGAAATTTATTCTTTCACAGTTCTGGAGACTAGAAGTCCAAATTTAAGATGATGGCAGGCTCATGCTCCTTTGGTGACTCTGGGTAGATTCCTACCTTCCTCTTTGTAGCTTATAATAACCATGAATCCTTGGCACCCCTTGGCTGAAAGGCACCTCACAGCAATCTATGCCTCTTTCATCATATGGCATTATATACATTGGTCTCTGTCTCTGTGACCAAATCTCCTTCCTCTTATAAGGACACCAGTAATATAGGATTAAGGCTCTATACTACTCTAGTAATGACCTGATTTTAACTTAAATAATTAGACCTACAAGAGACTTATTTTTAAATTAGATCAGATTCTGAAGCAGTGGGGATTAGAACTTCAACACATATTTTTGAATACACAATTCAAACTCTAACAGTCCATTAGAGCAGGTAGCTAGACTTGAGCAGGGCAGGAAAGACAGTCCCTGGGAATGATGGACATTTATCAAGTCACAGTCAGGCAATTATAAATTGTCCCTCTGAAATAATGAGCAGGAAAAGGGAGGTACCCTGGGAGGGACTCCTTTCTCTTTTTTCCTTGGTATCTCATTGAGTGAAGGACAGATGGGCATAAAACTATCCCCTTGAGATAATAACTGGCCATGACTGGTACTGGGAATGAGAGTAGTCTTGCAACAGACAGAAAACCGGGAGTTAGCAAGTCATTATTCCTGATAAAGTTTCAAGCATGCCCAGTAAAAGGGTAGACAATGGCAGAATTTGACCAGTATATGACTTTTCTCTGGGGGGTGCTTGACCAGTAAGGGTGAATTCCCACTGATAAGCATGTACAGGACCTCAGTAAACACACTACACATGTGGCCCCTGCCAAGTGCTGGCTGACCACCTTACATGCAACAGTTAAGCAACAGCCTGCCCGGGAGAAGAAGAAAGGGAGGAGATAGAGAGCCTGCAAAATATTATGCGGTATAAAAACTCTAGAGTCTAAACAAAAAAAGAGAACAGGGAACTCAATTTTTCAAGTCATCTACTTGGCCCTCTTCCCAGAGTATTCTACTTTCTCTAATAAATTCTCACTTTGCTTAAAAGAAATTCTCTCTCCTTCTTTAAACCTTGCCTGTGTCTCTCGCTTGAATTATCTCCTTCGAGAAGACAAATGACCAAGTTTGCTGCAGACTTGCCACTCTGGAGTTTCTTCAGACAGCTCACCAGCTGGTAATGTACTTCGGTGACATGACTCAGATCTATCATCTAGTGGTAAGGCCCTTCAATACCTCACCTTCTTCCACTAGAGGCATTCAAACCTTCCTTTGTGGTTTCTCCTTTCTCTTTTTTCCTTTTTGTCTCCTACTTTTTGCTTTCCCTTCCTCTCTCCTTTTTCTTCTTCCTACCTATTTAATTCTTTTTATTTTTCACATCCCTTTGCTTTTCTCCTACCTACAAACTGTTCCCCAGAAGCACTCCCCTTGGCCACAGTGATTCTGTTCCTTCTGATTTCTCTGGTCATCCTAACGGGTGACTCGCAGAGGTAGGAGGACTTTTCAGTCCTCAGCTACTATGTCCCTCCCAACAGGGAGTGTGCAAGGGTGGTGGAGCTAAGCCTGCACTGTGAAATTTCTGGGGAACTTCTCTGCTTCTCCTTCAACTAAAATCAGCTCTTTCCCCAAACCTGCACCTGCACCATATATTTTCCTGCTCTTTTCTCTGCACTCTGAAATGGCCTTGTACCCTGGCAGGAATATTGGCCTCAGGGGCAAATCATCCTCCTATCTGCTCTCACTTTGTGTGCTTGCAAGTTCTTTTCCTGCTTGAAACATACACTCCCTGTTTGTCGTTTGTGTGTTGGCAGCCCTTGTTGTCTGCCTGGCAACCAAGAGGTGGGAATCTTTACTGGTGTCCCCAGAGATCTACACCTGATTTTACTCCCCCATTCCAGATTATCTCCAGCCCATCTCCTGACTCTTGGCTCACTGTCAAAACAAGCACTGGTTGGGACCCTGGATTCAACTCCTGGTTACTTACTATTCACTCTTTATCCCCATCATGCTCCAGGACTTAGTTTTCTGCTGGTTCTTAAAGAGGTTTATCAACCTTTACAGAACCTCCGTTTGTGGTCTAACAACGACACCTCCTACCTCAATATTGAGGCTAGTATTTTCTGGAAAATAAACATTTTTTTCTTTCTGTGCCTGATGAGAGCTCTTATTCCAAACTCGCTGGTTCTCCAGAGTTTTCTCCTTTATGTCAAGAATGCTGACACGCATTGCTCTCTAGGGACCAGAAGCTGGTGTTTCTGTGAAAGCACAAGAGCTTTCCATGAGCACCCTAGATGCCTCCTTCCCTACCTGCCTATTACAGAGGGATTGCTCTGCTTATTTAAAACACTTCTTTTGCACGTTGCCTATCAAGGGTAACATTTTCCTATTTTCTTCTGACCCCCTCTATGTCATTCTCAACATACACAAAAATTCCCAAGGCAAGGCTCTGTAGAGGAAAAGGGAGCCCAGTCTTATTACGGCTCTTGACTGGGAACAGGGTCCTCATCTACCTGAAAGGACCTGGGGAACAGGAACACAAGAGGATGGAAAATTGTTTCATTGTATGATTCTCTGGACAAGGGTCAATGCAAGGTCCTAGAGTCAAGCATATAGGCCTGCCTGAGGCCAAAGACGCAGGAAACCAAATTATCCACAGGACAGAGAGAAGGCTGGTGCGAGGCTACAGGCACAGAACAGATTTCCATTAGAACAGAGATAAAGGTAAGGTTCAGGGTACCCGGTGACACCAGTTCATTCTGGAGGCCCAGGAATGATTAGAGGGCCCTTGTTCATTCCCATATCCTCTCTGTTCTCAAGTGGGTAACTCTGCCTCCTTAAAACAAGAGAGGACCAAGGTCAAGGTTATCCGGTAAGACTGGTTCATGCTGGAATACCAGGGATGAAAGACAACTGCCCTATTCAGGGATATTAGGGAAATAAAAGGGGGTGCCTTTTTTCCCCTTCTCTCCTCCGTTCTCTCTTTGCAGATGGGTAATTCCATCTCCATACCACAGGATACGCCCCTCAGATGTATCCTCAAGAACTGGAAAAAGTTTGACCCTCGAACTCTAAAGAAGAAAAGGCTAGTATTTTTCTGTAACACAGCATAGGCTCGATACAAGCTCTGGGACCAGAAATCTTGGCTGTAAAACGGAAGCATACATTTTAATATGATGTATCAGTTGGAATTGTTTTGCTGCTAGCAGAGAAAATGGACAGAAATCCCCAGTGTGCAGGCTTTTGTGGCCCTAGGAGACAACCCTGACCTTTGCTGGACTTGCAAAATTGATCCAACTATAGTATCAGCCAAACTCAGCAACCTCCTCTGGTCAGTCTAGGAGTCCCTTTACCAGGCATTCCCAGAGCTCAATCCCCAGAAGAGCAAAAGGCAGAACCTTAGCTTAAACCCCACGGCGCCTTCTAACTCATTATATATACAAGTCTTTCATTCCGGGCGCCTTTCCCTTCCTACCCAGAGTTATTTTCAGAACACCTCCCCTTTGGCTTACGTTCCCTTCAGGAGGTTAGCAGTCCCAGTCGACCCACTAGGGTTCAGGCTCCATTCGCTATGCAAGACCTGAGACAGATTAGTGCAGACTAGGAAAGTGTATGGATGACTCTGACAAATACATTGAAGGGTTCCGTAAACTGGGCCTAACATTTGAACTCACTTGGAAGAACCTCACAGTTATACTGGGCCACTTTCCAAGGGAGAATGTGACTCCATTATGGAGGCAGCCCAGCAGTCTGCAAATGCAATGCAAATGATTAACCCTGGTGGCTACTCTGTGGGGGCCACCACAGTTCCCAGGTTGACCCCAACTGGGATTGCAACACCCAGGGCACGTATTTGGGCAAGAATCCATGCATTCCTTTGTCTAATTGAGAGACTGAGAGCTAGCAGAAAAAAACCAGTAAACTATAATAAATTATCCTTAATAAATCAAGGTCCTCTTGAAAACCCCACAATTTTCATAGAGAAGCTACAAGATGCCTTCATGAAACCTAAATCCAGAAACACCGGAAGGGCAACTGGTCCTAAAGGACTACTTGCTAACACAAGCAGCCCCAGATATTCAGAAGAAATTCCAAAATCTATCACTGGGCCCCAACATTTTTATGCCTGACATCCTCAAAATAGCTTCCTCAGTCTTTTACATCTGGAGCTGGAAGGAAGAGGGACTGGCTCAGGAAAAAAAGAGGCAAAAAGAAAGGTGGCAGCTTTAACTATTGGCTGCCTTACAAGTTCACTAGCTCCACTAGGTTGTCCTAGGAATACCCTCCCAGGTAACTGCCATTGGTGTGGGAAGCCAGACCACTGGAACGCAAACTGCCCCAATGGGGTAAATGGGAACAAGCCCTGTATGGCTTGCCCCCTCTGCCACAAGCCTGACCACTGGAGAGGAGACTGCCCTGAGGGCTGAAGGGCCCCTGGGACAGAATCTCAACCCCTGATGGTCTTGAGCTGAAGGGACCTTATGGTCTAGCTGGCTCCCAGATCAAACATCATTATTAAAGGGTTGGAGCCAAGGCCTTATTTGGACATGGCAGGTAGGACAATAACCTTCCTTTTTGATCGGGCGCTGCCTACTCGATGCTCACCTCTTTTCCTGGCAATTATCCCCTGTATCCTGCAAGATAATGGGGACAAATGGGATGTTCATAGCCTGGAGATTTACTTCTCCTCTGTGCTGCCCGTTGGGGGAAACTCTTTTCTCATTCATTTTTAGTGATGCCAGAATGCCATATGTCTCTTTTGGGCAGAGATATATTGTTCAGACTAGAAGATCAGTTACTTTTTTTGCAGGGTCAACTCCTACTTTTCCAAATGCAAAGGCTCAAAGAGACCACACAGAGACTGAACTGCCCACAGACCTTCCTAATAATCCAGAAGTTTGGAACACAAGACTACCAAGGAAAGGCTAAAACGTCAATTCCAGTGGTAATTCCACTCAAGAGCCCTTCTA
Organism: Colobus angolensis palliatus; assembly: GCF_000951035.1. NCBI lineage: Eukaryota > Metazoa > Chordata > Mammalia > Primates > Cercopithecidae > Colobus > Colobus angolensis. The sequence goes on along the minus strand of NW_012114364.1, from coordinate 8,164,963 downwards.
GCTATCCTTGTAGAAAGCACTTTCCTCTTCTACCAGAGACCAAAGAAAGACTTTGACTCTTGATTGAGAAGTTTCTAAAACATGGACTGTGGTGATGCAGTTCACCCTGTAACATTTCAATCTTACCATTAAAAAGACCAGTGGTGAATACAGGCCAGTCCAGGACTTACAAATCATAAATGAGGCAGTAGTAACAATACACCCCATAGTCTCCAACCTCTATGTAATTCTAGGGAAATTATCTCTAGATGCTCAGTGGTTTTCAGTCCCAGACCTCAATGATGCCTTCTTTTGTGTCCCCCTAGTCCTGCTGTCTCCACTTCTCTTTGCATTTGAATGGGAGAATGAAAAGTGTAGGTGTCAACATGTCACCTGAAATCTTACCTGGACAGTGCTTTCATGAGATTTGAGAGAGAGTCCCATTTGTTTGGGCAAGCCTCGTTAAAGATTTGCAGGACCTAACTCTTGTGGGGGAAAGGGAAACATCTCCTACAATACATGGATGACCTGTTAATCTGCTTCCCAACAAGAGAGTTGGGAATCCAGCATTTAATACAGACAGGGATTTTCTTGCAGACCAGGGATACAAAGTGTCTAAGGCCAAGGCACAACTACTAAGACAGGGGATCTAATACCTGGGAATAATTCTGACCCCTGGAGAATGTAAGCTGTCCCGAGAATGGATACAGGTTATTCTTAAGATACCTACCTGGAGCACCCAAAAGCAAATGAAGGCCTTTCTGGGAATCATGGGATATTACAGACTGGATACTGGGTTATGGTGGAATTTTCTATCTGAAAATCATATTTTGATTGGATTGCCCAGGGGTTGGTCCTTTAAGTCAGCCCTGCTGGTGTAAATTTGGCTGAGTACTTCACAGCATGAATGTGCCAGGTTATTGTCTCCTGGTAGGGGCAAAATGGTGGCTGGGTTGAGGATCAAGCACCACTCAACTGTTGCCTATAGGTTTTTAAATAACAAAACCTGGTACTTTGACAGTCTGTTGTCAGTGAGCCACTGTGGTCCTTTTATGTCCAATAAGGGGACAATTTGGTAGAACATTAGGAGCTGGGTTGACTGCCCCATGGTGATTTTGAAGGCCTCCCCAAATAGGAGAACTGCTGCAGCCAATCATATCAGGCTGTAACAGAAGGGACTGATAGGGACACACTTCTCTGGGAGAAGGATCAAGAACAAACCTTTAAGCAGCTAAAAACTGCCATCTCATGAGCCCTAGCCTTTTGGCTACCCATACTAACCCAACCATTTCAGTTTTTTATCACTGACAGGCAAGATGTAGCCCTAGGAGGTCTAACTCAAACCACTGGGCCAATCAAATATCCACAAGGTACTTTTCAAAGCACCTAGACCCAGTTGCACAGGGGTGGTCACACAGTCTCAAGGAAGTGGCTGCAGCAGTCCTCCTACTTGGGGAGGCCTTTGAAATCACCACGGGGCAGCCACCCTCTTGCCCCTACCAGGAGACAATAACCTGGCACATTCATACTGTGAAGTACTCAGCCAAATTTACACCAGCAGGGCTGACTTAAAGGACCAACCCCTGGGCAATCCCATCGAAATATGATTTTCAGATAGAAGTAGTTTTGTAAGGAATGGAACTAGATATGCAGGATATGCTTTGGTGTACCTCTACCAAGTGACCAAAGCTAGAGCTTTATCCCCGGGGACCTCAGTTAACTAGAGCTTAACTCGTTGTGAAAACCAGAGCCCTAAAACTAGGGGAAGGGAAAAGAATAACCATTTATACAGACTCCAAACATGCTTCTTTGATCCTTCCCACCCAGGAAGCTATCTGGAAGGAAAGAGGATATTCTTATTGAGTACAGGCCTCAAATCTTAGAGCTGCTAGAGACTGTTCATTTGCCCCAGGAGGTGGCAGTAGTGCACTGCAAGGGTCACCAGAGGGCCCTGATGAAACTGCGCAAGAAAATAGCTTGGCTGACCAGAAAACTAAGAAGCAGCTGTTCCAAAGTTTACCTTTCTGGGAGCTTTGCTCCCTTCTCTCCCCACTGAATTGCCCCCACTCCAGTACACTCAGGAAGAAATAGATTTGGACCACCCAACAGGAATATCAAAAAGAAACCAGTGGATGGTATAGCCTGGGGGCAATTTTCCATCCACCAAAGGCCTCCCAGTGGAAGGAAGGTCATCCAGAGTCTGCATGACTCTTGCTACTTTGGAAAGGACAGTCTAGGAGCAAATTTGTAAGTGAGTGTTTAGCAGGAAGGGACTGAACAAGGCTATTGAAAAGGTTTGTCAGACTTGCTCCTTGTGTGCCATAAATAATCCCCAGAGAGGGAAGCCTCCTCCATTAGTAAATCCAATCCAAGGAAGAGGTAAATACCTTGGAGATGGGAAGATGGACTTCACACAGATCCTCACATGCCATACATATAATTACCTCTTAAACTGTATCGATACTTTCACATGATGGTAGAGACCTGTTGCACAAAGACTGAGAAGGCACAGTTAAGTAGCTAAATTCCCCTTCAAGGAACTCATTCCCCAATTTGGGCTTCCTAGGTCATTGCAAAATGACAATGGCCCATCCTTAATTCCCCAAAGGACTCAACAGGTTAGTAATGCCCTCGGCATAAAATGATACCTTTAGTCTGCCTGGAGACCACAATCTTCAGGAAAGGTGGAAAGAAATAACCAAGCCCTCAAACACATCCTCAATAAACTGTATCGGGAAACAGCAAGTCATGGGCAGACCTCTGACCTCTAGCTCTCCTTTGAATCCATGTTGTCCTTAAGGCTCCTTTACAATTAAGCCCCTAGTGGGCTCTATATAATAGAGCATTCCTATATTCTGACTTATGAAGAAACTACCAAAGTCACCCAATATGTCTGTTCTATGGCAGGCTTCCAACAGGCCTCCAGGAATACGTGTTACAAACAAACCCAAAATCGAAAAAGGAAAAAGCTCAGACTTTATTCCCTCCAGGATAACTAGTTCTCATGAAAAGTTGGAAGGATGGAACCCTGAAATCCCAACTAACTACAGCCTGGAAGTTCCCCTTCACTGTTCTATTATCTACTCCCATAGCCATTAAAGTACCAGAGATTGCCATCTAGATACACTATACCTAAGTGAAGCGAAGCTGAGGTCCAAGACAAAGGACTGAGATTCCTGCAGAGGTGTCACTCTGGAGTTCTCTGGATAGTTGCAGACTCACCCACCAGTAATAAGTCTACATCCCGACTCTCCAAAATTTATGTCCTTCCCCTGTGCAAAATATATCCATCAATCCCAGTATCTCCAAGATCCTGAATTAACTCTAAGTCTAAAGTCTTATCTAAATATCATCAGTTCAAAGTCCAAAGTCTCATCATCTAAATCATTTAAACCAGTATGGGTGAGACTTGAAGTATGATTCATCCTGGGGCAAAAATCTCCTTTTACCTGTGAACTTGTAACATCAGACAAGTTATCACTGTTTGGACGAACCGAGGCAAGATGGTGCACTTCCGGGTTCTTCATCCCCCCCTCCCAACTTTTCCCGCGCGCGCGAAAATGCAGCCGGTGACCCGGGAAGGTGCAGACCAACTGGGCATGCACCAGGTGACGTCAATCCAAAGAGACCAAGATTTACCTGGTCGCACCTGCCGAACGCCCCCGACATGCCCGTGCCCCGCCTATTGCCCTCCCACTCCCTAGAAAAGCCGCTCTTGGCCCAGGTCCCAGGCGGACTTCCCAGCTTCCCCACTGCGGTCGGGACTGTCGGAATTCCGTCCGAGAGCGTCACGGGCGACTCTGTGGGCCTCATTTGCCGGAGGCCGACAGACTTCTCCCTACCCACCTTCTTCCCTTGAAGCTAGGTGACCAAAATAAACTTGCAGTTTTGCTCCTGACCTTTGCCTACTTGCTGGTTCTTTTGTGCTCGCTCTGGTGGTCTTAGAAAAAACAAGTCAATCACCTTCCAAGTTAAATAGTGAGACAAGCATATAATAAATATCCACATTCCAAAAGGAAGAAATTGGAAGAAATAAAGAGGTTACAGTCTCTGAACAAGTTCAAACACCAGCAGACCAAATTCTGTCAGATTTTGAAGGCCTGAAAATCATCCTCTGTGGCCCCATGCTTTGTCTTCCGGGTCCACTGGGTGACCAATGGACTAATGGAACCAATCCTTAGCTGTTCTGGACTCCCAGCTGTATCACACATGGCATTCTCCCTGTCCATCTCTGTCTCTGTTTTCAAATTCCTCCTTTTTTTTTTTTTATAAAGGACACTAGTGATATTGGACTAAGACCTTACTCTACTCCAGAATGACCTAATTTTAACTTAACTAATTTCATTTATAACACTATTTTCAAAATAGGTCAAATTCTGAGAGACTAGGAGTTAGAATCTCAACATTTTGTTTTGGAGGGATGAAATTTAACCCACAATAAAAGTGCATTTCAAAGGCAAAATTTCAAAAAAATAGCTTGAAAGAAAATATAAAAATACTTTTAGACATTATGGTACATGAAAATTTCCTTAAAAGACCCAAAATCTAACATAATAAATTATAAACTTGCCTATATTAAAATTATATACTTCTGCATAAAGCAATTATGTTACCACAATGTAACAAAATCTGCATTCTCAGAAAAGCATATAGAATTTGCATTGATCAATAAAGTAATAGTAATTTGATTATGTAAAAATTAAGAATTACAGCAAGACAAAACATGTTAACACAAAGGTAAATTATTTTAAAATGTGGAAATATGAGAATTGAAATCACAGAAGGTGCTGAAAATCACTAGAAATCTGAAAACTCAGTTTGAACAGGAGCTAAGTAATTCATTTGATTGGTATGAAAATAAAAATAAAAATGTGATACTGTTGGCATGTAAGAATGTGAGATACATGATTTTCTCAGTAATGCTGAGAGGAGTATAAATTATTAAAGTCATCTTGAAAAACAATTTAAATGTATGTTATAAAAATTATAGTGTAAATATCTTATCCTTTGATTCATTTGTAAGGTTATATTTGTATCAACTAGTACCATGACAATACTATATAAAAAGCACCCCAAAACTGAATGGTTCAAAGCAAAAGTTATTTATTCTCATGGATCTGTGGGTCAGCTGAACCATGCTTTTAAAATAGTGTTAGCAAAGCACAGATGACCAAGCAGTAATCATTTGAGGCCACATAAGGTTATGTGCAGAATTAGCACACTGTCACTTCCATCCTCATCATTGACCAAAGCCAACAGAAGTGCACTTAACCTTTTTTTTTATGAGAGAAACTACAAAATTGTCTATCAAAGCACATGGAAACAAGGAGGAATAGAGAATGTTAACCAATAATTCCTTTGAAAGAAGTGTGTTCTCCTGGTCACAATTATAATATTTAAAAACTTAGTAAAATATAGCCATCTCAGGACCCCCAATCTAATCACATCAGCAGGCCTGAAATTTAAGATCCTATAATCTATAACAAGGTTAGATGGATTCTTCATGACTCAACGATTTATGAATTTAAGAGGAAACATTCTCCCAACATACAATGGTAGGAAAGGGAAAGTATATTGTCAATCATAACTCAAATTGAGAAAATTTGAGACACATATTAGTCACTTGTCCATTATTCATTACCTTTGTGAGATCCTGATGGACAAACGATGCTATGTCTTGATATCTGTGGGATGTAAAATGCATTTTATATGCTGATTCTGCGTCCTGGGTCTACTTCATCATTCCATTATTCTCTGAGGTTCTTTGATCTGAGGTTCATGATTCTATGAGGAAGTATGATCAGGAACATACTTCTCTTTTCATCATTTTCTTTGACCATTTTTAGAGAATTGTAAAATATGCCTTTTGGAGGATGAACCACTTTTTTCTATCCTTCCTCATGGCTATAGAAAGTTGAAGACCAAGATAACTTTTCTCATCTTGAACCATCTCAGTCAAGGCATGACTTACATTTCCTTTTTTAAAAGAAATGTAAATCTTGTAAACATTTTTTACATTTCTTTTAAATTTTTCTTGGGCTTTCTACATATTTGATTTCAGTCAACTTTATTTACCACAGTCTATACTCACATTTTTAGATCCATTTCTTTCCTTCTAGATGTAAGTACAAGTAATGTAGGCACAACGGCTTTCAGCAAAACCATGTACTTATTCCTTTTGTAAGTCCTTTTGCCCAAATGAAAAGATTAACTAGATGTCATCTTAATTATTTCACAGATGTTATTAAAATGATTCCCTTGACATTGATTATTTCTGTGTTTTAAGGCTGTATCTTAATTTGAGAATATTTTATGACTGAAGAGATAGGAAATAAGAGACTATTATTTTCCCATCCATAATGTTCTGGGTTCTCTCCATTACCTCTAGTTCTGCTTGCAATCTGTCCAATTCTTTTTGAGCTTATCAATTTATTGTGGGTAGCTATATTATGTAACAGGAAGCTCAAATTTTCAACATTTTGCCTTGAAATCATTTCACCATAAGTTCATTTGGTACTTTCTATTATTAATAGACTAAAAATGAAAGAACACATACACATGCACACACACACACACACACACACTGTGTGTGTGGATTTGTATCAGATCTTTCTTGCAGCAAAAACATCATGATACTGTTATGCAGCATTTTCCGGAATTGTATAATCAGTAAATAATTTTTTAAATTTGGTCTGTATGATATTTTGATTACTGAGCTGTAGATATATCCACTGGTTTTATGATATAAATCAGGATATACATTAAAGATTTTAAGCTACACTCTATTCAGACATATACAGGAAAATATGAAATGCTTGAATGAAGTTTATGAATGCCGTCTTTTACATTCGTATAGGTTCTTTGTATTCAGTATGACAAAAAGCTAATTGTAATCTAATAATAATTACATGGAACCTATGGGAATATAAATGTCATACATATATTTTTACAGTTATGCTTTGAAACAAATGGGTTTTGAATAGTGTAAAGCACAGAGCACTTGTAAATAACTAAACATCACTGGGTATATCCCAATAGAAGAATTTGCCTTTCATAAACATTGGAAAAAATAAACCTTCAAAACATAGACGCTTTTTGTAATTTATGTGGTTCCATGTGCAGTTTGGCTAAATTAAAATTTAAAGATTGAGTATAAATATATGTAATACTATGAAATTAGTTTACTATAGTACTTTTTAAAAACACATACTAACATAGTAACTAAAAGTTCAACAAATTCCTGAAACATTACAGATCCTTGGATAAGAAGAAATTTCATTTTAAGGTTAAAATATTTCCATAAAAACAAATGGTCTCTTTTTAAACTCCTTTTTTAGCCTTCTTTTCTAAAAATCCCTGTGTTTACATTGCACATGATCATAAAGTAATTTGAAAAATATTTTTGCTATAAAAGTTTATGTATTACCACATCATTGATACTGTTTTACACTTTTTTTTTAGTTTACCCCACCTGTGTTTAACAAAGAGGTCACCATCTCACCTTGTGGTAGGTATTCTATTTATATCTAGAATTTGCTCCGTATTTGAAACATTAAGGTATTATTTATTAGTCACTACTTAAGTTACAAGATAGGGGTCCAAATATTGACTAAGTTAGTCTTTTTCCATTCTATAAAGCATAATAAAATATATGAAAGAGTCATATTGTTGTGTGTAGCCTTCTTAGAGTAATGCAATCTCTGTGTCTGGGAAACCTGGTATTGAATCCCGATTGCATGTTGTACTAAATGTGCTGGGTAACAGACTATCTTTCTAAGCTTCTGTATCTTCTGCCTTCACTAATGAGTAAGTTTGATTATCACTAGTACGTTGTTTAAAAACAAATTTTAAATTATTTCTCCTACATACGTTTTAGTGATTCTGAGATTCTGCAAATTTCATGTCTCCATCATTAGCTAATTCCTTTTGGACTCTGCCAAGAGTGGGCTCTAGTGGGCAATTAAGAAGTCAAGAGAAAATACTTGCCTATTTCCTTGCTGTTTCTGGCAGGAAGCTTCAGCAGCAGCCTTTCCATTGACAAAGGCAGTTGCTTCCGGTTTTCAACTTTTGTATATTATATATTTTTTTTACACCACCCCCAGAACTAGGCTTACTGCGCTGTTCTTTCAAATTTCTGAGATACCTCCACCCCACCAACCAGACATTATTTCTCCTCAGAGGTCTGAATTTCAGCTCTCTGGTACCCCTGTTCCAGGCTTATATTTTGACAACTTCAACTGCCCATCCTGAGGGGAGAATAGTGATCAGTGGTAGCTTACAGTGTTTGTTATCTCATATTTTCTGTGTTTGTTTTCTAGACTTTTGATTCTCCAAAACATTTATAACTACTTATTTATATCAAACTCTTTTAGTCTTAAAACCTCGTAAAGTTCTGCTTCCTAATAACACCACAGGTGATACTTCGTAACGTTTTGTGAGTACGAAATTCATTTAACTTTGTGAGGTAAATAAGTGATGCTATGGCCCACAGGGCCTGCTAGCTTTCATTATCAGATTAATTTTTTTGATTCTCAAACATTCATTTTGTAACCCGTTTCATCTGTACCCAAATAAGTGCTCTTTCAATGGATGAGCTTCATATTATATCATTATATCTCTCAACTAGTTCTGCCTTTTAAAAAGCATATGTACACATTTTTAAACAAATTGCTTACTTTTTCTTGAGATCGTTATGATTATTTTATAGTGAGATATTTTACGTGTTTCACAGTGTGTCACTTTTCCTTTGTTCCCTTATTATCCTAAGCTATTAGACATTCAAATAACATACAAGATAGCCTTAATTTTTAAAATCAGTGCTAATTAGGAAAGGAATATATTTGTAAATTCTGTTAGTCAATATTTGTTCTTCTCAAGTAAAGTATTTGCAGCTCTTGATGTGCATTTATGCTTAAGTTCTAGTTGAAAGATAATAAAATAATTTTTTACTTTTCAATTTTTTAAGTAAGTGAAGGAAAATCCAGCATTTGCCAAATGTTTACATTTACCCAGATTTCCATTTTTAGTGCCTTTTTCTTTAACAAATCCACCCAACCAAGTTATTTTGTGGATATTCACAGATAGATTCTAAAGTTTGTATAAACAGACAACAGACCCAGAGTAGCCAATACAACATCAACGAAGAACAAAGATTGGCATT
>NW_012114364.1:8148849-8153054 GCF_000951035.1 Colobus angolensis palliatus | reverse complement strand
CTAGAAGACTATCTTGGGTTTGGTGATGAGTTTCTAGGTATAACAATTTATAACAAAACAGAAAACAAGTTGTTACAGTGGATTTTATTAAAATTGAAAATGTCTATTCTGTTAAAATTAAAATAATACAAATACACACCACAGACTGGAGAAAGTATTTGCCAAACACATGTCTAGAAAACATCTATCTGATACATCCTTTATCAGATGTATTTGTACATTGGAAATATACAGAGAACTCTTAAAACTCAGCATAAAAAACGATCTAAATAAAATAGGAGCTAAACGACATGAACACGTGAATACTTTGCTAAAGAAGATATATAGAGGGCAGATAGGCATATGAAAAGATACTCAACATCATATGTCATTAAAGAATTGTAAATTAAGACAACGATAAGATACCACTGCATACCTTTTAGAATGGCTAAAAACCAAAACACAGACAAGATCAAATACTGACAAGAATGTGGAACAACAGGAACTTTAATTCAATTTTGGTGAAAATTCAATATGGCACAGCTGCCTTGCAACACAGTTTGGCGGTTTCTTATAAGCTAAACATAGGCTTACAATATGATCCAGCAATTATGTGCTCTTAAGTATTTACACAAATTAGTGGACAACTTATGTCCACACAAAAGCTTGCACATGGATGTTTATAGCAGCTTTATTCATAATTGCTTTAACTTGGAAGCAACCACAATATCCTTTAAGAGATGAATGGATAAACTCTGTTTCATACTTACAATGAAATATTACTCAATGATAATAAGAAATTAGTTATCAAACTACAAAAAGACATAGAAGGACCTTAAATTCATGTGACTCAGTGAAAGACTCCAGTCTGGAAATGCTATATGTTGTATTTTTTCCAATGATATGGTGTTCTGGAAAAGAAAAACTACAGAAATAGTTAAACAGTCATTGGTTGCCAGGGTTTAAAGAGAAGGAGGGAGGTATGAATGGGTAGAAAGAAGGGGACTTTTAGGACAGTTCACCATTCTATAAGATATTGTAATAGTGAATATATGATGCTGTGCTTTTGTCAAAACCCATAGAACTATATAACTCAAATTGTGAATCCTAATGTAAAACATGGATTTTAGTGAATAATAATGTGTTAATAGTGGTTCATCAATTCTAACAAATATATCACATTAGTAAAAGATACTAATAGTAGGGTAAATAGTGTATGGGAGGAGAGAAGCTCTATGGAAACTCTAAATTCTTCTCGATTTTTCTGTAACTGTAATGTTGCTCTAAAACATATATTAATTTTCTCTTTAAAAACCATGTATTTTCTGCTATTAGAATATAACAAGCTGATTACTATACTATAATATGTGTTGTTAGATGTTTAGATAATGCATTCTCCTTTATTTACTTTTTGTTTCAGTTACATTTAATGTAGAAAATATTAATATGTTTATATCTAGTATATAGATATTGCCAACACTTCATCATAAGTAAAAAATTAATTATGAGTGATGGTGCCAGGTTACAGAGAGTGTTTTATGGATATATGTTTTAAAGATAATGCTGTTGAACTATCATCATAAATATGATATGCTTAAAATATTCCCTTTTGGGTATTAATGAAAGATTATAAATGTTCTGTATTTTTAAATCACCCATCCCTATGTAAATAAGATAAAATAATGTATGAACAATCTCAAGGCGAAACATTTGTTTATGATTGAGATCATTTTTTAATAGTCGAAAGGTATCTATATTAGTTTCCTAGTGCTGTCATAACAAATTACCACAAATCAGATGACTTAAAACTACAGAATTATATTCTCTCTCAGTTTTGGAAGCCAGAAGTCTAAAATCGGAAATTTGGCAGGACCACTACTCTTCTGAAGAAGCTAGAGAAGAATTCTTCTTTGCCTCCTCCAAGCTTCTGGTTGTTACCCAAAACCCATGGTATTCATTGGCTTTTAGCTGCGTCAGTCCAAGCCCTGCCACTGTTGACAAATAGCCTTTCGCCCCATGTCTGCCTCTGATTCTTTCTCCTTTTTTCATAAAGACTTCAGTCACTGGATTTAGAGATCACTCTAATCACCCATGACCTTATCCAAACTTAGTTAATTATTACATCTGTAAAGATTACATTTTCAGATAAGTTTACATTCTGAAGTTTTAAGTAGAAAAAAAAAGAAGAAAGTTGGGGGCATTTTTCAACCCCGTAAAGTAGCCTTCTAGTAATCCTATCTGTGTAGCTGACTTATTTAGTACTGTCTTCTCATAAGTCTGAATGATATACCTTTTTCAACTGATAGCATCATGTTTTCTAATGTCTGCTTTGTAATTAATTCTAATCAGAGGCTACAGGATAGACAATTTTATATAGTGATAAAAGGGTGATTTTTAGCTGGGTCTTAATTTGCCTTTTATCCATAACTGAAAGTTAATTGTGTTTATCAATGAAGAATAATTTTATATTAAGTAGGTTATAATAATTGAAGACAATGTAAAAGACTATTTTAGACAAGTGTTTATTTTATAATTAATTCTAAATTTTTTAAACTACTTAATGATCTCAACTTAGCCTGCATGTGGATATTTTAATGCAATTTAAATTTACAGTCTGTGCTAGAGGTCTTATCAATATTTCCATGTTTGTATGTCAATCCAATAAAATTATCACTTTAACTACAAAAAATAAAGATTCAGTGACATATGAAAAGTTAAGATTTTAACATAGATTGATTTAATTTATTGGATTATATAAGAAAAGCATAATCTGCTTATAGAGAATGTGTTCATTATATAAATATATAAAAACTCTCATGAATCTCATACTTGTAAATTTCTTCCATAGTATTCTTTATTAAACATTTCACTGACTTCTTTCAAGAACTCAGATTTACAGTTGTCAGATAAATTTTTATCTTTTTGAAATGGAGTCTCACTCTGTCGCCCAGGCTGGAGTACAGTGGTGCAATCTCGGCTCACTACAATCTCTGCCTCCTGGGTTCAAGTGATTCTCCTGCCTCAGCCTCTTGAGTAGCTGGGATTACAGGCATGAGTCACCATGCCTGGCTAATTTTTGTATTTTTAGTAGAGATGGGGATTTACCATGTTGGTCAGGCTGGTCTCTAACTCCTGACCTCATGATCTGCCCATCTCGGCCTCCCAAAGTGCTGGGATTACAAGCGTGAGACACCGCAACCAGCCTGTCAGATAAATTTTTAAGAAAAAAGAAATATCTACAAGCTGTATATCATTACCTGAGGACATATGTTTTAATATAGGTAGTTCTGTATCATGTTAAACAGTATTTCTGATTGAAGTTAATCAAAGTAACATTAAACAAAAATTCAAAATCATGCTACATTAATGTTCTTCCTACCTTTAAAATTTATCTTGAAAGTTCCTAGGAAAAGTCAGCTATTTGCTGATAAGATTTACCAAAATTAACAATAAAAGTAATCCTGAGAATGGACATATTACCAGGAAATGTCCTACACATTGGTTGCCACTGTTCACTCCCTGAAGTAACTTGCTATACAAAGTGCATTCTTTCTGCTTCTCTAAGAAGCAGACATCTAGACAGCATTAGATCTGCAAGAGATTTATTGGAGAAAATGACTGTGAAGAATAAAAGAAAAACTTCAGACTACAATGCAAATTTGACCTGTGATGAAGAGTGGAAAGAAGGAGGTTTGAGTAGAAAAAGCATCAGACTACAGTGAAGTTCTGAGAAAAATATGGCCAGGGTAAAGCATCCTCCAGTCAAAGTAACCTGTCAGAGAAGTCCTACTTTCCGAAGGAATGATTCAGCATCTTACAGGGTTCTGCTCAGTAAACGGCTGGGAGCAGCATAGGAGAAAGAGAGCTTTGATATAGATGTGAGTCTCTACAGAAGCCTCAGCTGGGACTGTCAGTCAACTCTTCTCCCTAAAGCAGGAGATTTGAGTAACTTATTTCCATGACAACTACTCAATAAGTACTACAGAGGAAACTTTTTTTTTTTTTTTTTTGAGACAGAGTCTTGCTCTATCACCGAAGCTGTGGTACAGTGGTGCAATCATGGCTCACTGCAGCCTCAACCTCCCATGCTCAAGCAATCCACCTCGGCCTCACAAGTAGTTAGGACTAAAGGCTCATGCCACCATACAGAGCTAATCTTAATTTTTTTAATTTCGTATAGTCAGAGGTCTCACATATTGCCCAGACTGCTCTCGAACTCCTGGGCT